>NC_081768.1:6303088-6515955 GCF_963082965.1 Carassius carassius
GGATGGACAGACACAACAGCTCAATTCACTCTTTAAGTAGAAAACACACAGTCCTCGCCTCTATAAGAAGTTAATAAAATAGAGGGGTTTGTAATTTGTAATTTATTAATAATAATAAATTAATAAATAATAATAAGAAAAAATCAGCATTATTAAACATTTTCACATTAATTAATTGCATTTTAAAATATATTAATATATCAGTCGTTTAAAAATAATATAATATTATTAATAATATTAATTAATAATATTAATAACGTTAATAATATTTCAGAAGATTTGGGTTTTACTTTATTTTTTGCAGCTCTGGTGAGCATGAGAAAAAACACACACAAATGCCAAAAACTCCCCTTTTTTAAATGGTGATGTAAACATTTTGTATATATTTTTAAATGCACTGCAATGCGATATAAACATGGTATGAATAGTTATAAAATAGAAATGTTTTGCCTGAAAGTATGGAAGGAATGTTAATGGTTTTGTTAGTGAGAAGCACTATTGAACACACACTAACTGTTGACGTCTTTTACAACGCTTCTCAGTAATGGTACTTAACCAGATTAGGAAAAAAGGCTCAAATTAGAGGCCTGCATGTGTTTGCTGGGAGTGTAAATTTACCTTCCAGCACATTATCCCACCTCACAGGTGTTAGAAATTAAGGCGGATGTGGGCAACAGCAGACTCTACGGTTCATAAACAACAAAACACAGCAACAGACTTTTTGTATTGCCACTGTTGTGTCTAGAAAGCAAGTCAGCCAATGACCGATATATTATACAATTTAAATGTATGCAAATGAGATAAAGAGAATTTTACACAGTGGTCATGTAATACATTAAATTTTAACTTTGAACATTCATTAAAGAAATATGTACAGAAAATGTGTCATTCATGGACAATGCAGTCAACTGTGAAAATGACATTGCGTTAACCAGTATCTCTTTGATTGACCAAGCTGCTGGCGATAATCTCAAAATAGCCAAAAAAAAAAGTTAATTGTCCTGGCTCATATGCCAACCTACCACTAGCAATTCACAATTCTGACTTGTTTCTCACAATTGTGAGTTATAAAGTCAGAACTGTGTGAAATAAAGTGGCAATTGCATGTTATAAAGTCAGAGAAAATCAGTCAGAATAGTGAGAAAAAATAAACAAAAAAACTGATTTGTTTAAATCTTGCAATTCCAATTACATTTTTTCAGAGGTGGGTAGTAACGAGTTAAATTTGATTCGTTACATTTACTTGAGTAATTTTTGGGGGTAACTAATACTTATCTGAGTATATTTAAAGATGGGTACTTTATACTCTTACTTGAGTAAATTTTTGGTGGAAAATCTGTACTTTTACTTCGTTACTGTGGGCGTCGCTCCTCTCGTTACTTTATCTTAATACAATAAATGTTATAAATGCTTCAGTTTATTCCAAAGGCGCCGTCTACTTTTCTCTGGGCAATGAGCGATGCCCATTCGCGAATGATTCATTCTTTTGAGTCAGATCAAACCAATTGGCAAACGAGTGAATTGGTTAATGAATCAGTTTGAATGAGTCGTTCAGTACCCTGCCGCACGCGCTGAGCGTCTGAAGTGGTTCACTCAGAGTTGTAACGTTTAACATCAGCAGCGTTGAAAACGTGGCTATGGAACTGCACTGAATTGAAAGCAAATCTGCAAAGGCTATTATTTGCTTGCGATTGAGATCCTTATTAGATGAACACCGCGTGTGCTGTCTACTGTTTAAGAGGTAATAACTTGGGCTACATTCGATTACAGTAGGCTACACGATACCACTGTGACATTAGTTTGTTGTACGTGTGTGGCATTGTTGGGAAAGTTCACTTTCTACATGAACTAGTTCAAAGTTCAATTCACAAATTTTAAAATGAACTAGTTCAGTTCATAGTTCAAACTACAAAATTTTGAACTAAAGTTCACAGTTCCAAAAATGAACTAGTTCATAGTTCTTTTTTTCCATACGTTGCTGCGAGCTATTATTTTTCAAAATTATTGCCACAGCCCATATAGAATCAACGACAGCAATTATTTTATCAGTTTTAACAATGAAGCTATGCGTCAGATTTCATCTTCATATCCAATTTTGAATCCTTATCCAACCAGGGTTTACATTAGCATTGAGGGGACAGCATTTCCCCATTGTTGCTTTAATGCTTTGTCTCCCATTCTCACCGACTTTGTCATAAACATCATAAAATTCTTTTAAATGATTATACGCCTTCTTGCTACATGCTGCTGTCGTTTGCTGTTTTTTTTTTGATGACGCGTCACGCATGCGGCGGATGGCGGTGCAACACTGGTGGCTGGTGTTGCCATATTGGGTGTTTTTCCGCTACATATTAAGATCCGTTTACGTTGTGTTTTAGCCGGGTTTTCACCTGGAAGGCTCTATAGAAATCTGGCACCCTATTGAACGAAGTTAACCTGAGAAAGCGTGCCGTTCACAGACACCAGAATGAACGAGTTCACAGGAACGTTCATCAGGCATTAATACAGCACGTTCAGTTCACGTTCGCCCAAAATATGAACGAGTTCATGAACTATCGTTCAATGAACGCGTTCAGGCACAACACTGGTGTGTGGCTTATAACAGAGGGGAGTCAAGTTGAATGCAGCTTCCAAAAAACAAAAAATAGCCGATTAAGATTTTATTAATTTTAATACAATCTCACCGGTGCGAGTACGTTCAGCGAGTCATATCATCAGCTGCTAAATTCAGATCTGTGATTGCTTGCTGGCGCTGAGCCAGAGATAGATGTGTTTTTACAGCACTGCGCATTATAACGAATCACAAGATTCTTTACTGCAGTAACGCCATCTGCGTTTCAGAGTAGCGCGGTCACGCCATCTGCGCTTCAAGTTCATTGCGCGTCTACTCGACGATGCGTGGTACATTAACGTGCGAGCGCTACGTAGGCCTACAGCCTATTTATTTTTAACACTTTAAACGTGAATGAATTCAATCATTCTTATGAATATGAATAAATATGACAACCGAAGGAGGATTTACTAAAATAAATAGGCTGTAGGCCTACGTAGTGCTAGTTAATGTACCACGCACTGTCCAGTAGACGCGCAATGAAGTTGAAGTGCAGATGGCGTGACCACGCTACTCTGAAACGCAGATGGCGTGATTGCAGTAGATTCTTTTGAGCTTATTAAAGCATTGGCCAATCAGAGGTGTTCAGATGAGTCATCGCTGATATGCCGGTGCTTCCTTCACTTGCTCACTGACTGAATACCTCTTTCTGGTGAATTCTCTCGTCAGAAACAACAAAGTGCAGATGTGTGTACGAATCTTTTATTAAGATATTGATTTCACAGTGTGCACAGTTTCAGTGATTTTAATGGGTGTTTCTGAGAGTGATTGAAATCTAGACTGACAGTGAAAATGATCTTTAATAACGTAAATGTTATTTGCTCTCTTTCTGAACAATGAAAGATTAGTAGCAATATTTATATCACATTAACTTTCAATGTTAGATTCACATTTAATATAAAGTCAGTCGTATTAAAAATATGTTATGGCATGACACCTATATCTGTTACTTAAGTAAACAGACAGGGTTTTATAATAAATTACATAAATAGTGTAAAGGCTGATGAAATATACACATTTATACACACACACATAACATACATTTTATCTATATATCTAAATAAAAATAGGCTCAGTATATATGTACCAAAGTAACTAGTAACTAACTACTTGAGTAGATTTTTTATCCGATACTCTTTTACTCTTACTCAAGTAACTATTCAAGACTAGTACTTTTACTTTTACTTGAGTAAATATTTCTAGAAGTACTTTTACTTTTACTTGAGTACAGTTTTTGGGTACTCTACCCACCTCTGCATTTTTTGCAATTGCGAGTTTATATCTCACAATTCTGAGTTTATAACTCGCAACTTCAAGTTTAGATGTTAAAGAAGTCTGAACTGAAGGTAGGGGTGGGGGGTATGAAAAACAATTTTGTAAATGTATAAAGAACATAGCAACTTCCTTATTAAAAGTGGCTAGACCTATTTGTTTTCCTCTCCTAACTATATATGGCTTGCTGCATTTTTTGTGTTTTTATTTTGCATTATTTTTCCCTGCTGTATCAGAACAGTACTGCGACTCATTTATGGGTCGTGACCCACCACTTGAGAACAACTGACACTTTTGCGTTCGCATTCTGTTTTGTTTCATACCACAGCAATGTTGTATAACAACTTTAGAAAGATGATCTCAAAGTTTCCGTAAACAATAGGGAATAATAAAAGGCTAGAATTTAAAAAAGGTAAAATACCTACTGTTGCCACGTTACTGCATCAACCACAGAACCACCGTTTTTCATAAACCTGTGAAAGAGAGAAAAAGTATAATCAGTATTTTATATGGAAGGTTATTATAGCACTGGAAAAACAGTCTGCTCCGCCACCATAAATGACTCTTACATAAAGGAACTGATAGCCATACACACAAGGCTGCATGGCTAACAGGAGGTGTCTGTTTATTTCGCCGCTGACACTGATCTCTCATGCTGTGAGTAAATTTGTGCAGAGAGGAGTTTACCAGGGAGCTGAGTAATCTTAATCAAATGAGGGAACAAAACTCCTTATAGGGAATAAAGTTTTAAACGGTTGTCGTGTGAGGGCAGGTTCACACAGAAAAACAGCGACCACCCTTTCTCTCTAAAACTCCATGCCGTCCTATAATTCCCCTCTCGTCTCCCTCTTTCCTTTTGTCTGTCTGCTGAGTTAAAACTGCATTTATCATTTCCATCTGAACGAGACTGGTAGCAGCAAGGGGTGGCGTCTTGTTCCAAGGAAGACCTTCGACAAAGCACTTGTGGTTGTAATACCAAAATTCATTTCAGCCTGCCAAAGTTATGACTGCTCAAAAGCCCCCGCAGGAAAACACTAGGCGGCTTATGGCAGAAAAGTAAAGGGGCGCACCTAAACTACACAACACAAATCACACAGAGCAAAGGAACGGATGCCAAAAATATGACAGAATATAGTGCTGGCCCAGGTTTTCCTTCTTGAAATATAATTAACTTAAGAAGCAATTTTGCATAAGATATTGAGGCTCTAGTTAGTGGTTGGCAATATTACCAAATTGAAATCACGTTAATAGTCATTTTATTTCACATTCACAATATAATTGTTAACGATAGGTTGTTTTAATTTTTAGATGACACTGAAATTTCACAATTATGCATTTTATACAATAACTAATACAAACAAAAAGAGCTCAAGCTTAATGAAGACAAGTAAACAATCAGTATTCAATAAAACTAACTACAATCAAATGTAGTTTTCTTTTTTTCGTTTAAAGTCTCAATTACAAGAAAACAAATCTTAATTATCTTAGTGTCCATAGCAATTAGTTATTTTTATAATTTAAAAAAAATACAAATTTGATATATACACACATCAGTTTATATAACTGTTAGAACGTAAGATTGTAAGATTATATTATTAGGGGTTCAAGCACGTAGTGTAGTAGTATTATTATACCGCGCTAAAACTGATCGGGCAAACCAAACCGTAAGGCCTAGGAAGCTGAAACTTGGTCAGATGATAGTAGTCTGACTCGCTACTCAGATTCAAAGGCTCGGCCCAATCGGCCTATGGGGAGCCCTACAGCAATCAAGAATGCAAAACTGCTCAGAACTCCTAGACCGTTTTTCGTAGACTTTTATATTTTTGGAATCCTTGGGTCAAAATGAAGAAAAGTGAAGAAAGTCCGGTTTATTCTACAAGGTCTGGATTTCCCGCCATTTGAAATTAAATAAATTCAAAACCTACTTTTGGGAACTAGTTCTATGTTTTTCAAACTACTGCAGAAGTAGTCTGTGGACAGTGAATATCAATATTTATCCAAAAAAAGTTGAAATTTCAACTCAAAATGTTCATAAGGGGAGGGGCCAAAAACTATTGAAAGGAATGAGATATCTTCACCAAACTTGGTACACATGTGTAAAGGCTAATTTTGTGATAAAAAAATAAAATAAAAATAAATTGCAGCTCTGCCACTTGGTGCTATAAGATGGGAAAAAAAAACATAAAAATGGCTATAACTACATCTAAAGTGGCATATGTGTCTATGAGAAACATTTGCATATCTAAAAAAAATGGTCGCTATTTGCCAAAGGATTATAAGCACTTATTAGACAATGTTAATGGAGGTCGATCGAAATAAAACTCGATGCGCATGTTTGACCCATGGCCCCTAAATATCCGTAAGAATTTTGAAAGAAAATCGGCCACTTGTGTTCGAAATGGTGTTTTTCAAGTGCATAAATGATTGTGTACTATTTTTACACACATACACTCAATCTGCCTCAAGAACCACTGCTGTCAATCAAATCGTACATTAATTATTCTCAATTATGTTAAAAACCTACTTTTGCAAACTAGTCCTAGGTTTCTCGATCAACCTCGATCAAACCAATGCAGCACAATTCTCTGTCTCACTAGATCAATAATTATCAAAAAATATATAATTTTGTCATTTGGTTAGCTATAACAGGAAAATTTCGAAAAGGGGTGCGGCCAAATATACCAAAAAGACTATAAAACCTAAACAAAACTCTGCTACTATAGGTAGCGCTATAACAGTTAAACATTTTAAAGATCGGGCAAAAAATGGCACGATAATAGTTATAAATGTTAAAGCTCTATCGTTTCAATTTTATGCTCTGTGAAGTTACAATTATAACCACTAGATGGCAGCAGAGGACCACTAATAGGCTCATAACACACTAAATAGTGTTTTTCACCTTTTTATTATTATTATTATTTTTTTTTTTGGATTGGCATTTAGACATGATACATTTATTATCATTGCATTTTAAATCACATTTAGTCAAAGTTTACCACTTTATTCATACAGACATATCAGTTTTTACAATTATGCCAGATTATGATTACAGTAAAACAAGAAAAATGACAAACTCTTAAATAGCGAAGACTTGTAATAAGTGTTTCGTTATCTTTTTTTTTTTTTCTTTAGAAATGATAAGCATTAATATAATAGTTTATTCATATAATTTCTCTCTCTCTCTCTCTCTCTCTGTGTGTGTGTGTGTGTGTGTCAAGTTCTGATCTATCTCTTGTGCAATTCCCCACTTGAAAAGGACAATCCCTCCACATGAAGCTTTTAACTGGATTTCACTCAATAAACAGCCCTGGGAACAGTTGGTTGTCTTTTATTTACCATTCCTTGATAGCGGTAAACAGGTGAAAAACCTCAAAAGAGATGACAAATACTGGTTATTATTTGAGTTGACAGCCAAATTAAACAATTCTTCACATTTACCTCAGATAAACACAATACTGTCATTTTAAAATACAAGGTTTCAATTCAACAAGGTTTAAGAGTTTGTGTTTTCCAGAGTACCATTAGCACTGCACTGCTTAAGGCAGTCTAGCCAAACATGGCCAATATGGCGCTTACCGGCTGTCCTTCACAGTATTGTGGAAGGCTTGGTCTTGCACAGTCACATTGATGACAAAGATGGTTTCCTTGGTCTCGTGGTGCTTTAAATGCTCCTTTCACTGCGGTCTAAACACAACAACAGAGCCAGGTACTGGCACGCTCAGATTACCTGGAAAATTTGTTCCACCTGGTTCACCACTGATTGAAGGAGGTGGAGTTTCACCACTGAGGAGCTCCCAGGCAGTTTGTCAGCACAGTGTGTGTGTGTGTGTGTGTGTGTGTGTGTGTGTGTGTGTGTGTTTGTGAGCATATTCTTTAGCATGGATGTGTTTTAGTGTTAGCCATACATTTTGGGTTGGACTAAACCCTAAAACCATAGAACCTTAGAGGCTGTTAAGTGCTTGAACCACTGAAATCACTGCTTGAAGCTATATTATATAATATTATTTTCAGTATATTTAAATTAATTTAAATATAATAGTATTACGCTTGTTATACTACAATATTCATATATTTAAAATATTTTAAAGACATTTAAACAGATTGAAATTATATACTACTACTGCAACAACTACTTCTAACTGCCTACTGCAAAAAAAACAAAAAAAAAAAACAAATTATATCTATGATAAATGCCAATGGGATAAGACAATTAATTTATCCAAACACAACATTTTATCCTATACAGGTTTACCTGAGTGGCTAAATTAATTTATTAATATATTTAAATAATGATTTCAAAAAGAATTTCTGCTGAGAATGAATAAATTCCTGTTTTGTTTTTGTATAATTTTGGGGGCTGTGTGTCTGTCCTCCCATCATTCGTGTTGATTTCAGTGTGTGTGTGTGTGTGTGTGTGTATGAAGGTGTAGACAGAGCCTAGTAAGCCGCTGGATGCAAAAATGAGGAAGCTCTGGTCAGGCACTGACAGATTTATTTCTGACTCTGTCACACTGACATTACAACCAATTAGTATCCACTCTCAAAAGCCATTATTCTACAAAACCAGTTTTTGAAGAACAGCACAAAAGCACAAACAATGTTAAATGAACACTCACAAATGAATTCCAGAGGTATTTATCTCAGACGTCATTAGGCCAGATTAAAAAAAAGTGGTCTTAATAGTAAGCACATCAACACTGGCACTGCTTTAATAAGCTCCTGTCATAAAAATATATGTGTTTAGAAGCATAATGCTGGCAGCGTTGCTCAAACCTTCTTTTTAAAACCACACACTAAATGATTGAGACAAGATTCTCCTTTTAAAAGGGAATTTAATGAAAATTCAGTCATGGGTTTTCGATTATTCAGTTGTTGTAAATTAAAAAAAGGCTGATGTTCGAGATGTTCATTTCTGTAAGCAGTTTTTGAACATCCTTATTCTTCTGCATTGTAATTCACAGTCCATCCAAATGGTTTTTGATTCACCAAAGTTATTACTTCTATAATGTTTTATTGGAAAACAAAAACTGATACTATGTTGAACTTAATGCTCAGAATTAAAAGCTGCAGTGCTTAAGTCTCTGTGCTCTTGCAGGAGAGAGTGGGAGGAACGAGTAACACGCAGGTGGAACATTGCTCTGTCACACCATTAATAGAGTGACACTTTATTTATCTGACGGTGAGTTTCAATGGTGCTACAGGCCCCTGGACTAACAATCCACATGGAGCAACATAAACACGACTCAGCTATGTGCTCCTCCAGGCAGGCGGACAGTACTGCCTTTTCTTAAACAATGTGCTTTGGAGCTATTAAAACGAGGCCAATATCAGATAAGCCTTTCTGCAAACACCATGCCATAACCCATCATGATGGCTTTTCACATTGAAAGTGCAAAACGCCGCAGCCATTCAGAAACACATTTGAGACTCTCTACATACAGTTAAACTGCTTACATTACCAGCATGAATATCGATAAAATGTTCTTTTTAAGTTACATCGCATCCAAGAACCATTATTCACTACTTGCTGAGTAAAAATTATGTAATCTTCATTACTATTCAGATTTTTGGGGTCAGTATTTATTCATTTTTCTTATATTAATATTATTTATTTATTTATTTTGAGGAAAAAAATATATCTTAAGCTCACCAAGGCTGCTATATTTATTTAACCAAAAATATAATATTGAATACTGAATAGAATATTACTGTAAAAACAGTAATATAATAAAAAAATTTTTTTTAAATATTTTAAAATGTAATTTATTCCTGTCCTTAAAATTTTAGAATCAGAATCATTAATTTTCAAGTTTTCAGTGTCACACAAATCTTCAGAAATCATTTTAAAATGCTGATTTGCTGTTCAAGAAACATGTATTATTATTAATGTTGAAAAAGGTTGTGCTGCATAATATTTTTCTGGAAACTAATAAATTTTTCAGGATTCTTTGAAGAATAGAAAGAACGGTTAAAAAGAAAAGCATTTATTTGAAATAGAAATATTTGTAACATAATAAATGTCCATACTGTCACTTTAATTTAATTTAAATGCATCCTTGAATAAAAAGCATGAAAAGAAAAGAAAAGCAAAAAACTAACCATTAACTATAAACGCATACATCTACTAAAGGCTTCAGAGCTAACCAAAATGGACTAAAAGCCTCACAACTCTAATTTTCATATTCATAAATATATCAAATGTGTTAAACAAAACTAAAAGTACAATATATCTGACAGCATTATCAAAATATCCAGAATACGTATTAAACCAGCACACAAGCAGAAACCTGTGGAGTTTCCTGCACAGCTCTGCAGGAACAGATTCAGTTTATAATTTATCACTCTCCACATGCTGTCAAACATATAAATAAAAGCACACAGGGAGACCATAATATTTCTGAAGAAATGACAGAGACACTCACCCATCTAGTAACAGGACTGCATTTTTTCGAGGACGGCCGATGTTGGGCCCGTAGAGGTTCGCCCGGCTGTAGAAACGCACCGACTGCAGCAACGTCTTCAGAAGAGAGTAATCCTGAGCCAGACGAGAGCTGTTGACTGATCGGGCAGCCATTGCATGGTAACTGTTGGGCTCTGTGAGGGGAAATGAAGAAAAATAATGCATGACAAGGTATACCTAATAAAAGATGACTGATTAATTTAACTGGGTTAGTATGATTTTTTAAATAGTTTTGAAAGTCTCTAATTCTCACCAAGGCTGCACGTATTTGATAAAAAAATACAAAAAATAACAATAATATTGTGAAATATTATTACAATTTAAAATATCTGTTTTCTATTTGAATATATTGAAATGTAGTTTATTTCTGTGATGACAATGCTGAATTTTAGACGGTCTTTACTCCAGTCTTCGGTGTCACATGATCCTAGAGAAATATTTGTATGGAAGCTTTTTACCAAATCTTTTTTTTAAATGATAATAATAATAATAATAATAATAATAATAATAATAATAATAATAATAAGACTCACAATTAAGACCTTTTTCTTTTCTTCTAAAAATTGTAAAAAATTAAAAATAAAAAAAAAGTGGTAGAAAATGTGGTTTTCTGTGGTAGAGACAAGCTTCCATATACATATTTTTTATTATTATAGATATTGAAAACAGTTTTCCTGCTTAATTTTTTGTGGAAATCATGAGACATTTTTTCAATATTCTTTGATGAATAGAAAGTTCAAAAGAACAACATTTATTTTAAATTAAATTAATATAAAAATAAATATAAAATTTCACTTTTGATCAGTTTAATGCATCCTTGCAGATTAGAAATAATAATAGTAATAGTAATAATAATAATAATTATATATATAATATAAATATGTGTGTGTGTGTGTGTGTGTGTGTGTGTGTGTGTGTGTGTGTGTGTGTGTGTGTGTGTGTGTGTGTTTTCTTCCTTAATGATCATGGTCAATAGTAAAACAGCTGTGTGAAGGAAGATCCTTCAAAAATTATCCTCATATGTTCCACAGTTTACTAACGACAGTATTTTCAGATGAGCTATCTCTTTAAGGCTTCTGATGCGACCTGACACACAATCACAAGCAAATATGGAAACTGCCTTTGAATTATGACCTACAACCCGAATTCCAGAAAAGTTGGGACGTTTTTTAAATTTTAATAAAATGAAAACTAAAAGACTTTCAAATCACATGAGCCAATATTTTATTCACAATAGAACATAGATAACATAGCAAATGTTTAAACTGAGAAAGTTTACAATTTTATGCACAAAATGAGCTCATTTCAATTTTGATTTCTGCTACAGGTCTCAAAATAGTTGGGACGGGGCATGTTTACCATGGTGTAGCATCTCCTTTTCTTTTCAAAACAGTTTGAAGACGTCTGGGCATTGAGGCTATGAGTTGCTGGAGTTTTGCTGTTGGAATTTGGTCCCATTCTTGCCTTATATAGATTTCCAGCTGCTGAAGAGTTCGTGGTCGTCTTTGACGTATTTTTCGTTTAATGATGCGCCAAATGTTCTCTATAGGTGAAAGATCTGGACTGCAGGCAGGCCAGGTTAGCACCCGGACTCTTCTACGACGAAGCCATGCTGTTGTTATAGCTGCAGTATGTGGTTTTGCATTGTCCTGCTGAAATAAACAAGGCCTTCCCTGAAATAGACGTTGTTTGGAGGGAAGCATATGTTGCTCTAAAACCTTTATATACCTTTCAGCATTCACAGAGCCTTCCAAAACATGCAAGCTGCCCATACCGTATGCACTTATGCACCCCCATACCATCAGAGATGCTGGCTTTTGAACTAAACGCTGATAACATGCTGGAAGGTCTCCCTCCTCTTTAGCCTGGAGGACACGGCGTCCGTGATTTCCAACAAGAATGTCAAATTTGGACTCGTCTGACCATAAAACACTATTCCACTTTGAAATAGTCCATTTTAAATGAGCCTTGGCCCACAGGACACAACGGCGCTTCTGGACCATGTTCACATATGGCTTCCTTTTTGCATGATAGAGCTTTAGTTGGCATCTGCTGATGGCACGGCGGATTGTGTTTACCGACAGTGGTTTCTGAAAGTATTCCTGGGCCCATTTAGTAATGTCATTGACACAATCATGCCGATGAGTGATGCAGTGTCGTCTGAGAGCCCGAAGACCACGGGCATCCAATAAAGGTCTCCGGCCTTGTCCCTTACGCACAGAGATTTCTCCAGTTTCTCTGAATCTTTTGATGATGTTATAAACTGTAGATGATGAGATTTGCAAAGCCTTTGCAATTTGACGTTGAGGAACATTGTTTTTAAAGTTTTCCACAATTTTTTTACGCAGTCTTTCACAGATTGGAGAGCCTCTGCCCATCTTTACTTCTGAGAGACTCTGCTTCTCTAAGACAAAGCTTTTATAGCTAATCATGTTACAGACCTGATATCAATTAACTTAATTAATCACTAGATGTTCTCCCAGCTGAATCTTTTCAAAACTGCTTGATTTTTTAGCCATTTGTTGCCCCCGTGCCAACTTTTTTGAGACCTGTAGCAGGCATTAAATTTTAAATGAGCTAATTAAGTGCATAAAAGTGTAAAATTTCTCAGTTTAAACATTTGCTACGTTATCTATGTTCTATTGTGAATAAAATATTGGCTCATGTGATTTGAAATTCCTTTAGTTTTCATTTTATTAAAATTTAAAAAATGTCCCAACTTTTCCGGAATTCGGGTTGTATATTGTGGTCAGGGCTTTGTAAACTATTTAAACAAGGGAACACTTTGAGAGGTGCACACTTGAAATCACAGCGAGGATGTTACAGAAGTCAAGTGGCGAACTTTATAAACATCACAGCCTGTGTGAGTGTGTGTTTGTGTCTGGGATAGAAACATCGAGATGCTGAGCTGTGGAGTCAATACATTACCGGGCCAGGCAGAGGCCAGTGGAAAATATGAGGCATTATTATAATCCATTAAAATATTATGCTATCATTTACAAGAAGCACAAATAACACATCATGAAGTGCTATCATGAAATAAATCATCACTTTGTGTCACACTGGCACGACCCACTCAATAAACATCCACTCGCAGCTACACACTTATTTCTTTTCACTTGAAAGTGTTTGATTTTGAATTAACAGCTCTGTAAAATCTGATTTAGTAACAGCTTTTAAACATTCAAATGGCTGTTCCAGTAATAACATGCTTTTATTAGAGTTAGCAAAGTGAAAAGATTCTGCAGAAAGGATAACTTCTTAATGTGTATTACATGACAGATATTAAATTCTGATATTATTCATTTTCATATGAATTACATTTTACATTCAATACTAGCTTATTGTGCTGCTTCCTTTGTGTCGTATGACAGTCTCCGAGTGAAAGCAGAGATCTGTACGCCTGCAGTTTTTCTATGCAAACAGCTAGTAAAGATTTGACACGTGCAACATGTAGCCAATAAACAAACGATTAAGACAATATATGGTTTGTGTACTTTCTTAAATCGGTCTCTGGCATTTTTATAGGTTTAGTGTTAAGTATGGAAAGTGTGCGATATTTCAGGCAACACATGCTGTCAGTTACATACCTTATATTCTGTCTAATTTTATGCAAGGAACCCATATCATCATAAGATCACAGTAATTCAAGTCAAAGGTTTTATACTACGTGCTGTTTTGATATTTATAGAGAAACATTTGATGCAAGTGCAACATGAATGGGGCAATTTGCAGCATGTCTGGCACCGGACAATAGATGAATGAGTGCTTAGAGCAGATTACAAAATCACCAGGTGTCCTTTTGGATTCTGCTTTGTCAATTTGTCTCCTGACAGAAGCCCTATTTGAATGGGATTCATTTTATATGAAGAGGTGGGGTAGTGTAATAATGATCAGTCCCAGAGCTTCCCTAAGATTTTTAAACCCATCTGAATTGCCCACGTCGGTCCTTTTCATTGCATTGGTAAAGACTGCTTCTGTAAAAAATAAATAACTACAATTCTTTAATCTCAGCTCATCCGGCTGACACTTTCCAGTCTGGAGGCTGTTATACATCAAGCACTACAAGTGTGTCAAGTGGATGGTTGTCAATGAGAAGACACTGGAAACAAAATATAGTAGCATTTTCCCCTCAAACTCCAAGAGCGTTTCTAGCTGGAATCTAAATAAAAAAATAAACAGAGAGCGAAAGACTAAGGACAATGACAGTATCTCAATATTTCTATATTTCCTATTAAACCCATCATGCTTTATATTTCCTGAATCCTCTGCAGTGAATGGGTGCCGTCCAAATAGACAATAAAAACATAACAATAATCCATGATAGACTCTGGTCCATCAATTAATTTCTTGTGAAAGGAAAAGCTGTCTGTTTGTAAGAAACAAATCTATCAAAATATGAGTCAGTTATCCATAAAAAAAGTCAAAAATCCACCAACATATTGTTCAGAACTGTTTTGCTTATAAATGGTGCTTGATTTGTGAATATTTTTCTCTCGAAGCAACTATTTGAAGTTAAAAATGTCTAAATGATTTATTTGTTTCTTATAAACACATAGAATCTGGATTATTTACATTACTTGTGGATTACTGTGATGTTTTTATCAGCTGTTTGGACTTCCATTCTGACGGCACCCATTCACTGCAGAGGATCCATTAGTGAGCAAGTGATGTAATGCTAAATTTCTCCAAATCTGTTCAGATGAACAAACAAACTCGTATACGTATTGGATGGCTGTGGGGGGTTGATCAAATTTCAAGTGTGAAGTTTTGACAATTGTACACAAATTAATCACTGCTTGATGGGATAGATGCTTCCTTTTTCTTTCATAAACACAACATGTCAAAAATATAATTTGTGAATCTGCAATGGTAAGGACTCACCATTGCCGAGCTCCCAGGAGATGTTGTATTTTTTGCCGGCGCTGTATTTGAGCAGACTCAGAGCACTGGACGCGTTCCATGAGTTGTCAGGGTTTCTGTGCAAGGCATTCAACCCAAAGATCAGGTGCAGTCCCGCGCAGTCGGCAAAGTTGTAAAGTTTGTCTAAAGACCTGGCTGGGAAAAAGCCAGACACAGCTGTAAAATATATACTTTCTTTTTTTTATATCATAATAACCATTTTACATTTTAGTCTGGACTTTGGACTATTGTATATTGACTATATAAAATACATACATTTATAAAAATACTGCTGTTATTGTTATTGTTGTTAATTCTAATAAAAATACATAAATTATTATCATGATTAACATTTTCAGTATTATTTATTTATTTATATATTTATTATTACATTGAAATTTTTAACTTTAATTTAACCTTTAAATACTTCAAAACAAGAACAAACATGACTGGATAAATTTAAGAAAACTTTTGCTCTTTTGATATATAGGGTAAAAGCTAACCCACAAACAGAGCAGATTAAAGGAAATAAAAAACAGGAACGCATCAAAGAAAGTTTTCAAATTTTAAATCTGCCCCACAGACAGACATGATAATTCTGATTTTGCTAATGGACAGCCGTTGGCCGGTGTTTGGAAATTCTATCCGTTAAGAGCAGCAAAAATAAACACAAATATTTCACTACCCTTTGACTTCATTTCCTGTGTTTAAAAGGAAGCAGATGAAACCAAGAGACACGCACATGGAGCCTCATCTTGTCCGTGATGGAAGATTCTGAGCTAAAGGTCATTTATAAAAAGTGGATATTCCATTATTTAAAGTTGGTACCCACAGTAAAGTCTTGGTTTATTTCAAAAGTTTAGTCAACTGTAGTTGAGTCAACTTTTTCATTTCAAGAAGCATTTTCAAAGTCCCATATTCCACAAGAGTTTCCATACTCTTTCTGTCTCTGTTTATTATATATTTTGGCTAATTTTATTATGCTTTCATTTAATTTAATTTAGTGTAGCACAGCTTCAGTTTAAATCCTTTTTCACAAATTACTCACCAGAATCAGCACAAAAATTGTGAAAAATGTTTGCAGATTCTGTCTGGGCATGGATTCAAGCAGCTAACATCATAGAATAGTCTTGGCACTTCTGCACCGGAAAAAAAAAATGCTATTACATCTGTTTAGATATTCAGTTCATTCAATAAATATTTATGACTGCGGCATGGGCAGAAGTTCTATTTCTCTCATGAGCTTTTACGGACAGATGAATCAAAACAGAATCACTAGAACAACCAACAGGCAGATAACCAGTCAGCACGGCTAGCAATTCAAAGACAGAAATTAGCATTAGCGTGACTGCTAAACTTCAGTTTAATTGTGTAGTCGCCTTTATAGCTTTTATCACATCTTGAAACATTGACACTAACGGCAAAGTGTCATTTCTTAAATAGCCTACTTAAATACTCTAATCACATGTACAGATGTACAAAGTCTCATAAAAAGATCCAACACCCAGCTTCCCTGGGTACCAAACTATAAAAGCTGGTCTTTTAAATCAGCACTTTAAAGCAGCAGGGAAATGTTCTAATTACAGACTCGTTAAAATATTACCATAATGAGGTCAAGATTATGTTTAATTCAAACAAGCAGTCAAACACCAATGACGGACCTTTTATCACTCTTACTTAACAGGCATTCAGACATCAAACAAATGCAGTTATGGACTTGTTTACTAGAGTTAAAAGGCTTTGATACAGTAAGCATTCCATTATATATGTATTAATTTATGTATTTAGTTATTTACTTTGCACAAAATGTTGGACAACCTTGGCAGGTCTATGGATAATTGTGGGAGTTCTGCTTGTTGTGCAGCCTTAAGCGCTGTGAGGTGATTAAAACGGCGCACTTTATCAAAGACAGGTGGATGGAAAGCAGGACTGTGCTGTCAGGGCCGAGGAGGAAACAGATCCAGATGTGGGTTCGTTTCTCAGGTAACCCACAATCTCCCTCCTCATCGTACTCTGGATCAGGTAGAGAACCAGCACAGGAACCAAGCTAAGTGTGCTTCATTCATTTGTAAATGCAGGGCTGGTTTGTGAGTTTTTGAAATATTAGGACTTTGTTGTTCTGAATATTAGCATCACTATTATACAGTCATGTAAGCACAAGGTCGTGATGAAGTCTTGTAAACAAGAAGTGAATAAGTTAATAAAGCCAGTAACTTTCTTTATAGACAATTTGACTATTTTTTCTGCACCAACAAAACTAGTTATGATAGAAACAATCTAAACACTTGAGATAGATAGATAGATAGATAGATAGATAGATAGATAGATAGATAGATAGAAAGAAAGATAGAAAGATAGATAGATAGATAGATAGATAGATAGATAGATAGATAGATAGATAGATAGATAGATAGATAGATAGATAGATAGATAGATAGATAGATAGATAGATAGATATACAGACAATGTTACCGTTTTCACACAGTTACTACTGTGCTGTAGTGTGCGTTTTTTCTTTTCTTTGAGGAGTAAATCTCATTGATAGAACAGCTAGTTTTCCTAAAAACAGCTAGTTTGATCAGTTCCATATTGCTGAGCTACAGTAATAAGGTAATTAGTGTTTAAGCAGCATCCTGAGCCAAACTCTCCCTAGAGCTCTGAATGGACGAAGAACAACAGAGAACTCAAGTATTTCCAGAGACATCAGCTC
Organism: Carassius carassius; assembly: GCF_963082965.1. NCBI lineage: Eukaryota > Metazoa > Chordata > Actinopteri > Cypriniformes > Cyprinidae > Carassius > Carassius carassius. The sequence goes on from NC_081768.1 coordinate 6,321,044, forward strand.
TTTTGCTCTTTCTTTCTTTCTTTCTTTCTTTCTTTCTTTCTTTCTTTCTTTATCCCTCACTTTCTCTGACTTCCTCTCATTCTCTCTGTTTTTCTCTCTTTTTTGACTGTTTTACTCCTTTTCAGTAGTACATTTAAATAATAAAAAATGTCAAAGAGACAAAGCCTACTTGGAAGGATTAGAAAATAATGTTGAGTTTGGACAAATGTGAAGCTTTTCTCGCAGGTTAGCCTGCCACCTGTAATTCATTCTTTATCAGTAAATTACAATAGGAATAAATCACTCAGTAATATAGAGTAACATGCATTGCTTAATAGTTTTAATCATTATTTTACTCACACAAAGAGACAAACTCCCAAGATCACATCTTATGTTTTGAATTAGATTTTAGTTTATTCAAAAGCATTTAAACTCCATTTCTGTGTCATACAAACACATACATGTAGTTTGTAAGCGAAACAACAGCAGACTCCCATCAATGTGTTTCCATTGCAGACTCAGAACTGGGAGTCTGTATAGAAAACAAAGTGATTTCTGGAATATTAAATTAAAGGGATAGTTCTCCCAAAACTTTCTGTCATTTACTCACCCACAAGTTGCTTTAAATCTGTAACCTTTCTTCTGTTGAGCACAAAAGAATGTTGAGGGTAGCCACTGACTGAAGTCAAAATATAAAAATATCAAGAGACAAAAGAAACTCAAACAGGTTTGGAACAACTGTCCCTTTAAGTATTTATATTATCAACAGCCATAAATCATAAAATGGTCACCATGGGTGTGCCATTGAGTATTATCACAAACTAAATGCTCATGAAACCTAATTTAAATAAGGAGCATGTACAATTTTTTTTTTTATCAAAATGGTAATAAATCTTCACTGAACAACCAAACTGATTCAATTGTCTGGTTAATGTCCGATTTACTGAAGAGAAAGTGTTTGTGTGCCTGTTACTGTTTGTAACATGCATCAAGCACCACATATGTCTATTTTTCAAACAATGGACCTCATTCATGACACACGAGCAAAATACTTTTTTGGAAATTGTTTATAATGATGTTCTGATGTAAATTTTGGGGTTTGTGAATTCTTTGTATTTGTAAAAAAATCAGTTTTTTTTCTGGAAGGCCCATTTTATGCACAATTTCCTCCACATTTTTGCTGATCATATTTCAGAACGTTTCATGAATGTGGCACAATGAGTGAGTAGTGCACTTCACTGCATGGCATTAAAAATGTACTCGTACTTCTGCTAGCACTGCACAGCTTAGCTAGTGTGAATACCGTAGTTTGTTAATATGGGTGCCAAAATAAATATGCACCACATACACTGCTTTTGTGTGCTGTGTGAAACAGGCCTTAGTTACAAAACGCTGCCAAGGAGCTCTTCAATAACTTTGGCTAATGTAGTGCAACTATGAGTATGAACGCATGGATGTATTTAAAAAAAATGGTGCCTTTGAACTCTCTTGGAGTCGACTATGTGAACTTTTGTAGCAAGTTCAGCAACTGCTGAACCCAATGAGTAGAACTAAAGTGCTGGATCCCCCCTCTCCCAATGTAATGGAAACAGAAAGGGGTCTGGATATTGTCAGGGTAGCTATCTGATCACAGACATAAGACTCCCATAACAAACTGGACTGCACCAGAGCTCTACGGCTCATTTCTGAGCCAGCTTATTTCCATTCATGACACGTGATTACCTACAGCAACTATCAGGACATGTACACCCAAAATCCCCAAAAGAGATCAAAGCACTGCCATACCAGGAAAACATCTCTAAATCCATGACTATAGGTCTCTTTCCATAGAAGATGTTTTCAAGTGGAGAAAACAGCTATGAGAAGTAAACTGCATGATTGCTACACAGTAAAGTCCAAAAGACTAAGCAAAAATTGATATATTTCTCTCATTTATATTATATTTTGATTTCGCAATGCAGCATCAGATGTTTGGACCTCTCTGTATGTTTTAAAAAACAATATGTGGCCCACTTCATAAAATGAATTAAAAAAGGCCAGATTGCTTTTATAATCATACGCCACATGTACATGCTGTTCACATTCCTCACCATGTAATCAATTCTAATTGCACGCAAGCCCCTCTCACAGAATCCCATTACATGGGACGCAATTACATTAATTACATGGGATGCATTCTTCAGCGTTCATATCAAAAGGACAGTGGAGAAGTCATGTGGGCTCGTGTTACACCTAAACACTAAAGGAAATGTACACTTTTACACTACTGAACACTTCAGGGCAAATGATGAAGCTGCTTTTAAGTGAGATATGCCAAATGAGCGATGCAAACAAATTTAGCTAAGTGGATTTTGATTATACAGTAAAGATAACCAGATAAATTATAGCACAACTTTAAAAAAAATCTGTGAGCTTTAAATAAAAAATTACTTGTCTGCTTTAATTGAACTACAATATTTATATAGCAAGTTTATTTTCTATAAAAGTTAGTTATGTCTATCTGAAATCTGAAACACATGACAAATTAATAACTTATTTATTACAGTGCATAGATAGCAACACAGTTAACAACAGAAATAATTCTTAAAATAATTACAAAAGAGCATTATCTATATTATCAGAGTGGTATGATCTTAAGAATAATGGATCTTTATTGGAAATGACAGAACCTTTAACATCAGTGCAGTCTTTCCATTACACAAAAGGTTCTTTATAGAGGAAAACGTTTTTCTGGAGAGCACAAATGGTTCTTCTGCAATTAATGCGAAAATTCTATTTTGAAATTTTTGTTTTTAAGAGTGTACTTTGCAGGCATTAAAAGTAATCAAGGTTGTACATGAAAACAAAATGTGGGGAGTTCAATCAGTCATTCGCTTTTAATTTGTTTATTTAGCTATATGAATGTCTAAACACACCAATTAACTTGAATGAATCAGACTTTCCACAGTAATTCGGATTCATCTTAATGACCCAAATCTTTTGAATCGGTTAAAAAATTGTTCAGATTAGCTGATCGATTCTTGAGTGATTTAACATGTTACATCATTACTCCAGTTGGTGGAGACAAGTAAGTGCATTATATTGTGCAATAAGCTCATTAAAACACTCAAAAAAAAAAATCAATCAAAACAATTCACTTTTCATTTGCTCATTTAGCTATATGAACTGTATAAAGACATCGATTAACTTGAATGAATCAAACTTTCCACAGCAATTTGGATTCATCCTAATGGCCCAAATCTTTTAAATCAGTACACTCAAAAAAAAAACAATTCTGATTAGTTGATCGATTCGTTGAGTGATTTTACATGTTGCATCGTTACGCCAGTTGGTGGAGACAATCTATTTGTCTAGACAATCTATTCCAAAATGTATTTGAATCATACTGTACACCTTTCTTTCTACAAATAAAAAATAAAATTGAACAAAATAAACTATTGAAAAACAAAAATAACCTAAATAATTGAACAAAATCCTTACCTCATTTTAATTGTATAGTCGTATAGTCAAAAAGTGATTTTGGTTAACGAAATACAAATCAGTGCATGGAAGTGAACGATTCGTTCACCTAAGATCTGTAAATCAGTGAAACAAATGACCATCAATAATTTAAGCATGTGCTATTGCTCCCTAGACATAGTTTAGTCGATATAGACACAGACCATTTACATTTCTTCATACAGTGTAAAAAATGAGTAATCACTGGTTCCGCATGTTAAGCTCTCTGTGTTGCTAAACTGTGAGAGAGCTTTTCAGTCATTGGAAGTTAATGCTATTATTTAGCTTATTTTAATTCCCAGCTCTCTTTAAAGCAATTTCAAGTTTAATTGTTCAATTGCAGTGGAAAAATAACCATGGCTAATTATGACTAATGACTACGGATGCCGGACAAATCCTCGGTTTGTGAATAGGACGGATACTATCCCGACCCTCCATCAACGCTCCTTTCGAGCAAAAGAAAACACCACATCACTACGTGCATTACTTAGAGCTCAGTTTAATAGGCGCACTCTTTTAAACCATTACAATGGCGACCTGCTTAGTTACTAAAACGTTAAACAACAAGTAATATCCTGTTAAATCGTAATGAAAGGCTTCTGAACTCACTTTCCATTCAATTTTTCAACCACACAAGCTTGCTGTTATTCCAGCACTTAGGAGCAAGATTCAATTCCAACGCACATCAGTTTTAGGAGGGATCGGTTTGAGGCATTTCAGAGACCCCCATCAAAGCGTTCCAGTGATGTACGACAGGCTTCCCTTCTAAATAAGTGCTAGGAAAAATGGGGTGAAAATATGGTTTCAATAGTTGGGCTGTGCCTGTGGTAGTCTGTAGCACACGGTCCGTGTCACACAAACCCAAGTGCACTCGTGTTTATAAATACACAATTACACAGAGACCCTGGTTTGATAGGGCTTGATACACACTCAAAACCGCTCAGGTCAAACCACTTTTGTGTTTGAGAAGAATGCAAACTATGAAGACACCTGTTTTTAATTCAATATGGCGTGTTTGGACTGCGTACACAGCTATCTATGAGCTTTACGTCTTTATGGTCCTTATGGCACATCGAAAAGTATGTAACTTGTGCACAGAAGGCCACATTATTTTGTGTGCATATGCACACATACATGCGTGAGTATATACATGTCTGTGCATGTGTACGTACATGTGTCTGGCCATGTGGCTGGCAGTGAAGGAGAGCAAGAGCTGACTGATATGTTAACATCTCAGAACACACTCTGGTGTATAAACATCCACACACGTTTGTGTACACTAATTAATCTTCCCCGTGAGGCTGCCTCATGCATAAGCACATGGTTCGGGCAGTGCAGGACTGCCGCGCTGGACTTTGATTTCCTGCTAGTGTCAACAGTCCTGGGCGCAGGACTGATTGGAGCTGCATTTGATGAATTCAAAGACGAGCGCATGTGCCAAATTACATCAACCGCTTTAAAATGTCTTATATAAGATCCAAATTCAAACCAAAACCACTTGTGGGGGCAAAGTTGACCAAGAGACTGCACCAAGACTTTCTAAACATGTCCTTCAAGTATTAGTGTTGAAATGCATTATTGTGACATGAAATCAGACCTGCGATAAGAATCATAAGCCGAAACCTAAAAATGTAAATATCTTGTCTTCCAATTTGAATCTTTCACAGTGAGGTTTTTTTTTCATTTTCTCGGATGTGAAATACTGCCTTCAAGACCTTCTGGAAAGTTTGCACTTATGAACTTGAAAGTCATATATACCACATACCTAAGGGTTGGTGAGATTTGAAAATGTTTTTGAAAAAAAAAATAAACAAAAACTTTTCTTGATCAAAAACACAGTAAAGATAATGTTGTAAACCATTATGAACATGTTTTTATATTTCTATTTTAATATATTTGATCATGTAATTTATTCTTGTGATGGCAATGCTGAATTTTCAGCAGACATTATTCCAGTCTTTAGTGTCACGTGATCCTAAAATGATTTGATTGAGCTGATTTGATGCTCAGTTAACATTTCTTATTAGTATCCCGCATTGTCCTGCTTCATATTTTTGTGGAAATTGTGATACATTGTTTTTTAGGATTCTTTAATGAGAAAACAACAGTGTTTATTTGAAATAGAAATATTCTGTAACATTATAAACAGGTCAATATCACCATAGAGTGCCTTTCAACCCTCACAATATTCAAAATTTTGGTTTTAATTTCCCATTCGCTTTATGTCATATTATAAACAGTAGACACTCATGTACTATAGAAACATAGCTGAGCTCCCACAATTTTTATATATATATACAAAGATATATTAAGATATGTCGACCCTGTCATGGACATATATATTACTGTTAAATAAGTTTTTACTGCAAAATTAAAAAGCAAATTACAGTATATTTTACAGGTATGATGTCCATTTCCTAAACAGGGTTATAAAAAATATATATAATAATGATCAATTATAGAATTACATCCTCAATCACATAGATATACCCCATTCATATTAATGCTAAGTCCACCATGTCATGTTTATGTCCACTCTATGTGGTCTAAATGGGCGACAGGGTGGACATTTTGGAACAAAGACAGGGTGGAAATTTTTAGCTTCAATTAGCATATTAGCTTACAAAAAACTGTGACTCGCTAAATATTTAATCTGGTTGTTGAAGAGAATTTGGTACATTTAAACTTACATATTTTGAAAATACTGTATTCAAATAATTTCTGGCATATTTTAAGCTCTGGGGTAGACATGTTAAGCTTTGGAAAAAGCAAGTAAACTCATATGAAGAAAATTTCTCAATTGAGTCAAAGTCACCAATTTATTCACCTCAGCCGTTGAAATTCCTGCCACTGAAGAGACAAAAAATCTGTTGTCCTGATGTCACTAAAGGGGATTGCATTTTCTTAAAGAGGCAGATTCCCCAATAAGACAGGATGGACAACCATTCAAGGGACATGGACAAACTCTTATTTTGTTATTAAATTAAAATATAGTTTTTATTACCAAATGATCAATACACTCAAATTGAGTAAACTCTTATGTAACAAAATATTAATAGGAGAACTATATTTTAAAATTTTATGATTTGACAATATTCTACTATCATTCAAATTTATTGAGCAGTGCATGGAACAAAGCAAAATAACATGCATCGTCTTACACAAAACTAAAATAAAATCTAGAAAATGTATCTAAAGAGCCAAGTAATTCTTTTGAATGTATAAAACAAAGCCTAATATAACACACCCTTCATAGTCATATTTATGTTAAGTTATCATGGCAAATGGGTTATTTATGTACAGGACACCAAAAGGCACCAGTGAAATACCAAACATTTTTACTGTCACTTTTTATCAATAAAAGTATTATGTATTAGAACATATCATTTCAATAAAAAATCCAATGCCAAAAAAGATAGGGCAGATTGTTTGCATATATGAAGATGTGCTTGCTTCCACTCACAGACAAGGAGAGCCAATGGTTAGTTTTGTGTTGCCAGACATTTTACTGTCAGCATAAGGTCAAATCCAGTTTCAAATCTAGATGGAAAAGATTAAAAGTGACAGTTTGTTTTGTTATATGCCATTTAAAATAAAAAAACTAGTTGAATGCAGCTGTTAAACTGCAGTAGTGAAAATGGTGATAGTTCAGTTCATTCAATTCTTTTTAGTGAATCAGATCAAGCAAAATCTATATCAAGTGAACTCTGATTTAACAATTAATTTAAGTCACACACACACACACACACATATGTATATATATATATATATATATATATATATATATATATATATATATATATATATATATATATATAAACAGTATAACAAGTACATACATGATTATGACTTAAAGGTAGCATAGTTCATAATAGATCTTCAAAGAAAGAGAAAGTTCATTATCAGTCAGCATAATTATTATGTCATCATTTGAAAGGTTTAAAGAGGTTTGCATTTGTTTGTGGTGTCAGGGAGACACGATAAATATGAGGACATAGGAAGATATCTCAAAGATTTTACTTTAATGTCTGCACAGAAATGATCAGGTGAGCATTGAAGAGCCATGGGCTACATTTATAATCACTGCAAGGAACCTCAAAAATAATGCAAAACCAGTTGTCTTCAGCAATCTTTCAGGGTAATAAAATTATGGCATAATCTGATAATCATAATCTGATGCTTCACGAAGGAAACAATTACAGCGTAGCACTAGAAACAACCCTTAAGCCATAGGTTTGATTCCTTGGGGACCAAATTAGCTAAAAATTAACTAAAATGTCTACTTTGAATCTAATGCAAGTTGTTTTAAATAAAAATGACTGCCAAATGCAAAAATGTGTAATAGCTTCAAATTTAGATTATCCAATAAGAGTAATAACTAGATAGGCCTTTTCACAGGCCATTCTCATCTCAGGACTGAGCAGCTCCTTCACATACCTGCCAACAGATCCTAATTACCTACTAATGCCGAAATTACACCAGGATCTATTTAAAGAGACAGAGCAGATAAGAAGGGTGAGGCACTGAAAAGCCCTTGAGCTGTTTTACATCACCTCTTCAAAGGATTTCCTTCCTCAGACAACAGAATCAGTGAGACCTGTCCTTCACAGAAAATACAGATTGCCTGCCTTCGTCTTTCTACAGGAACAGTTTCATTTACACGCAAGCCACTCTCACACAAAAGGAACCCCAGTGACATGTTTGTTTGTGTTTTTCAGCTCTAAGTGACAGGATGTTTCATGAATCGTCTTTTGGCAGTAAATGATCGTCTGGGAATGTAAGCGCTTGTAATAATGCAGGGTATATAGATTTGAGGGAAGAAGAAAAAAAAAAAACATCTGTCCGGTTAGCTTAGCTGGTCCTCTCGAAGTAAAATCATCTGAGGCTGAAAGAAGATGAGTAGATGGCGCTGACCCGATACATGAAGCGTGAAGGATACAACGTACTATGCAAAATTCCCTAAATGGCAAGCAATAATTCAAAACAGCTCTCTGGTATCAGAACAAATGTTCTTTGTGATTAAATACTGCACCATTGAAGAACATATCAATGCCAAAAAAGATGGGGAAGATAGTATATGAAGATGTGCTTGCTTCCCCTCACAGACATGGAGAGCAAAAGGTTAGTTTTGTGTTGCCAGACGTTTCACTGTCAACATAAGGTCAAATCCAATTTTTGGTCTAGATGGAAAAATGAAAAGTGACAGTTAGTTTTGTCATGTGCCACTTGAAATCAGAAAGGCTAGTTAAATGTAGTAGTTAAACTGCAGTAGTGAAAATGGTGCCTTTAGTGGCAATATATACTGAATATTACGGTTTATTACATAAATAAAGTCCATTAAATATTTGTGCTTGTTTTCACTAAATGCAAAAAACTGTTCTACTGTATTTTATTTCTTGCATTGAACATTCAGAATATATTGGCTACAAGGGCTGTTGGGTTGAAAATCAAACTTTTAAGCCATTTTAGAGCAAATATATAAATATTGAGATATACAACATATATACAATATAGATTTATAATAATTGTTACACTGTTAAGTAACACTTAAGATTTTGGTAACACTTTAGAATAGGTAACGCCTATTAGTTTCATATTAGCATGCATATTACTAGAATATTAGCCATGTATTTGTGGTAATTAAGAACAAATTAATGTCTTATTCTACTTGACCTTATTCTACATCCCTAATCTTACCCAATACCTACACCTAACAACTACCTTACTAACTATTAATAAGCAGCAAATTAAGAATTTATTGAGAGAAATGTCATAGTTAATAGTTAACAAGTGAACAAATTAACAAATTCTAAAGTGTTACCGTTTTTTTTTTTCCAAATAAATCAAAATTTGTTTTTAGCATGGATGAATGAAATTGATTGGAAGTGACAGTAAAGACATTTACATTGTTACAAAAAAATTATATTTTCAAATCAATTATTTTCTTCTTAAGTATATTTAATCAAATAATTCTAAAATATGGTTTGCAAAAACATATTGCGATAATAACGGTAATAATAATAAGAAATGTTTCTTGATTTCTGAAGGATCATGTGACACTGACTCACAAGAATAAATGACTTTTTACAATATATTTAAACAGAAAACAGTTATTTTAAATTGTAATCATATTTCACAATTTACTGTATTTTTGATCAAATAAATCCAGCCTTTATGAGCACATAAGACTTCTTTCAAAAACAAAAATCTTACCGAGAGCAATTTTAAGATATTTTATAACCCTAATCATGACCGAATTTCATGATGCATCACATCATTTTCGAAAGAATCATAATCAACCATTGTCCATGCAAATATTTACACCCCTACTGATTACAGTTTACACAGCGTATGAGTCAAAACACCAAATCCACCACCAAGCAAAACAGACAAACCACCTGCACCAGTTATCAAATATGGAACTCGTTTTCTGGAATTATTCCTCCATATACACTGGACACGTTAAAATGATGAGTTACCGTAATGACTCATCTTCAGTCGCTGACCTCAACTCTGCATCAGATGTACAGACGTAAAGAGCAGTTAGGTCTCTGCAGTAACAGTGTCTGACAGCGCTGGAATAGACTTCAGTACTGCGACGCATGTTTCCACCAGATGCTCTCTCAAAAGAACAGAGCATTTTTCCAAGCATTTTACCTCAATAAATACCTTCCAAAGATACAAGCCATCAAAACATTAGTCTTAGGTTCCCATTGTAAATTCTCAAGTACCGTAGACAGATCACGCTTACCCTAGTCACACATGTCAGCCGCCTGAAACAGACATCAGCTCGTCTGACCTCACTGCACAAGTCTAACGCGTCTGCTGAAGCTTCAAAAACAACCTGGAAGCAAAGCAATTTCACAACTTGATCTCACAGACCTCTTTGACTCTGTTTGTCTTGCTCTTTATATTTATAAACCTTATAATGCAATATCAAGAGGATCTAATTTAAATTTGAGGTACACGTAGACTGAATTTAGTTTTAATTTTCACTCAAAAATTTGTAGTAAGTTTCACATTTAATTACAAGAAAAGGAAAGTAAATAAAATTGCATGTAAAATTTTGACAGAAATAGTCACTACATGTAAAACATAACCTTTGTTTTGTCTACAACACTTTACTTAAAGCCTTTATGTGTAATGCATTATAAAAGTAGTTTAATGCATTAATTATGCCTTTTAACACACCTTATAATGCATTGTACAATCTCATGAAAAAACTGTTAATTCATCATAAATTAATTGTTACACTGTGCATTTTTAATTCAGTTATAATTATTTACGACAAGATATAAATGTAGTACAATTCACATTATTACAATGCATTATAGCCTGTAATAACCATTTACAATGAATTATACATAAAGGTTTTTAGTAAGTGTATTCGCAGTGTGTGCACACAATCGGACAGATACTTAAAGGGATGGTTCACTTTCAAATTAAATTGCCAACAGAAGTGGAGAGCATATGTTGTCACGAATGGAACATAGCAATGCCACAACTACAAGACGACGACGAGGACATTGACAGTATCGCATCACGCACCTGCCTGACTGAAGATCCTGGTTGTGTACAAGAGGTAAAAACGATATAAATACTGTTCGTTTTCTTACACAAACCGCTCGTTTCGTGTCTTAGGTCATCAATGTGTACTTACGATGGGGAATTGTTTCATTTGGACTCCTCTGTGCATGCTCTTTGAGGTGGTGACCATAGACCTCCATTATATGAGTCACAGACAAGAACGGTTTGACCTAAAAATATCAAAAGGGAAACTACTGTGGAAACAAAGAAACCTGCATCTTGGATGTCCTTGAGGTAAGCTAAAACATATCAAAATTTAATTTGAAAGTGAACCATCCCTTTAAACGTTAAATTTTTAAATTTCATCAGCTCCTAAAATGCAAATACATTTATGTATTTATGTCTTCCTAAATCTTTACAAATATTGTGGTTATTTTGTATGAATTCGTATGATGTGATTAGTACAGTACCATTAAGATCCATTCTTGCAGCTCAAACAGTAGACAATGGCGCTAGCAACAATAAAATCACGGGAAAGCGAGAACTGCTAAAATTTAAATGTGTACCTTGAATGCAATGTCGTCACTTTAGATAAAAGCATCTGCCAAATGCATAAATCAATTTCTATATATAAAATCCTGTGCATTCAATTCATCAACATATGTCCATCTCTGAAGCTCTACGATACATAGTTTTTTCATTTATTTGCACATAACACTGTCTATCCCAGCATTATTTTTTAAGAATCTAGAATCACACTTTATGCATAAACACCTCCAAAGAGCAATGGGATCATGTTGGTGACATTGACATCGCCATTATTAAAATGTTCAGCACTCGAAGCGGCTGCTAATTGTGCTAATAAAATTAGCACAATAGGGCACCAGCACAGTAGAGGTGCTCTGTTGGCCTTGTCCCATGCTCAGTCAATGGGCCCTCTCCATCTGCCTTTGCTTAGAGCCATCAGGTCTTGTCACTCAAGTTTAAGGTGAACAAAATAAAGCAGAGGGGTTTTGGTTAGCCCCTCCTGACTGGAGGCTGTTTTAAAGCACTCCAGACTGCCACAGACAACTCAATTTTACTTTTCCTACCCATGTTCCCTAGACCAGAGCAAATTTCATTACATGTTTATGGACTTATAAAAATTCTTGCAGAATACAGCTTTATTCACACGTGGTTTCATCGAAACTTGCAGAATCTGAGGTCCGCGGAGGTCTTCGAACCGTTGTTGCAGTGCTGACATTTAGCCACATATTTTAGTTTCATCCAGTTTAGCTGAATTCAGTTCAAAGCTTGATAGATTTCAGCTTTCTAATAGTGCACCCTGATAGGGAACAGATCAACAAATCACAAATCTGTGAATGTGGTGAAAGATCTGGGCCCCTTACCCAAAGGTTCTAGTTTCAGACCGCAGAAAGGGTATTTAAATGATTCTTCACACAAAAATGAAAACTCTGTTCCTCACCTTTGTGTTGTTCCAACCCTGTAAGACTTTCTTTATTATGTGGAACACAAAAAGACATATTCAAAAGAATTTCCGAAATGTTTTATTTTATTTATTTTTTCCGTACAGTGACAGTTGTTGTTGCCACCATTCACTTTTTTATTGTATGGAAAAGAGTTGCTTAATAGCTGTTTTTGTGTTCCATGGAAGAAATTATGTCATAAAGCTTTGAAATGACATGAAGTTGAGTACATTTGGGCCAACTATCCTTTTAAATGAATGCTTTTGTAGAATTTTTTTTTTTTACTATTCCCTTGCCAAAACATATTTAACTTCACTGCATTATTAATGGGGGAAATTGCCATAAAGTGTTTGAGTTTTTTTTTCTCCAGTGATATGAATTTATGCTTTAGTCATAATAATATGATATAAAAATATTGTACATGCTGTTCAGAAAAAGCCTTTATTCCAAACATTTAGTGCTTTTGGAAACACCCTCTCTCCTAACAAACACTCTCCTTAACCCACACACACACACACACACACACAAACACACAAATGCACAATTGTGTTTGTATGGTTAGTCTGAGCAGCAATAGTTCTACATTCCACATGTCAATATCCAGGCTTCTGGCAAATTCTCTGGATTTACAAATAAACAAGTAGCTGGGCAGGAATGGGTGAAATTGGAGACTGCAAATGAATTTCATTTCTTGTTCCTTCCTTCTCTTTCAACTAAAAATAGAATCCACTTTTCTAAGTTGCATAAAATGTATACAACATTATTTGTCATCTAACAACGAGACTTTTCCTACAGGAAAATAAAAACAGAAAGGAAAGCATTTTTGGCTGTTCAGCACAGTAGATCCTAGATTTGCAAACATAAGCTTGGCATCACACTCTCTGAAAAACTGTAAACATTGTCAAAGAGCAAAACTTTGTAAATGTTTTTTTGGACGGACACCTTCCTATCGTTCTTATCAATAGTAATATCTAGGAATTGTGCAATGACCTCATTTGGCCTTGGCCCACTAGTGTTTAAGCGTGATCTCAGTCTCAGACGCCACACCTATGGTCCACTCACTAATCCATATGGCAAACAAAAATATGGCAAAAGCAAGATGAAAAAAGACCGTTCCAATCTGATTGGCCGACACATCCAACAAAAGTCGTATTGCACTTCTTCTATAAAGCGCTTTGTTAACACTACTTTTAAAAGGTAAGCTTTACTTACTTAGAGACAGAATTAATCACTGGTTTTGTAGGAGCTGACATCAAATCTACTCCAGGTTTTGTTACTTAATGGCAAGCAGAATTGGAAAGGACATCAAAATCCTCCGACATCTTTGTTTAGAAGTGTTTTGTACTTGTAACAGGTGTTTGATCAACGCATATTTCTCTCCTGATTCAGACTTTTTCACTGGAGAAAACTATATTATGGATAGCAGTCTTGTATTTTAGCAGCGGTTTGCTTATGTGTGATGTCCTGGCTTGCCGATCATGGTTGTGGTTCTGGTCTCGGTATTGATCCTGGGACAAAAAATTACACACAAGAGTTATAATCAAAAATAACCTCGGCCAGAAGCATCCGAATGATTAATGATCCCGACTGGAATTGCAGGAGCAGAACAACTACTGACAAAGAAAATAAAAATGAATAATACCCTTTTCACGGGTGGTAACATCCAGATCTAGCCAGCTCCTCACATAATTCACATATCTTTGGGCAGTTTTAATAAATTTCTGCAGCAGACCCACTGAGCTTGGGGTCTCTGTTCAGAGTGAACAGTCCAAGGAAGAGTTCAGCAGCTGTACTATTAAAAAATACTCTAGGAGAAAAGAGTAACCTGATACACGTTAGAGTGAGAACACAAATCAGATGAGACGTTCATGAGCCACAAATCTCTCCTGTGTCTGAAACATCACAGAACCACGCATGACGGCGAGAAAGACAGAGCCAGCAGCCTGTGATCAGCCAGAATATGAAAATAGCAGACTGACATATACTTACTTTCCTGCACTATGATCTTTACTGGATCAGATCTTCAAGCAGAATACAATCCACATCCCATCCTATCCTATTCTGAAACGCGATATCAAAATTAAAGGAATGCAACAAATGAATAAACTAACTGACATCATGTGAAAAAGGTATTTTAGTGAGCTAAACAGTCTATGCTTTTTATAACTTCTGTAAGTTCTGGCACACTTTATATTCATGAGTTTGAACTTGATGCCACAAAGAACGAAATTCAACAATGTCACACAAAGGAGATTCAATAATCCATTTATGAAAAGCATTTAGAGTATGTTGTGCAACAAAACAATTACACTGCTAATAAATCCAAAATTTTGACTTATTGTGCAAAAAAGTATCAATAATTTAGACTATGTATTCTATACATTTTGATTGTTATGTAAAATACATTCTGTCTGATTAGAAATATATTTCTAAACTAAGTTCAATACCGAGTGTCGAAACAAAAAATGCTGCCATACACTATCACAAAATATTCACCACATTGTTTTCAGATTTCTTTATAAGTAAGCATAGTAGATGCTAGGCCTATATAAAAAGCATAAAATGTTGTGTCACTGTGCAAACATGCAAATATGGATACACCCAATATGCTGTGTATATAATAACATGTTTAAAGCATAATTCACGCTGAAAACCTTTCTTAGATTCATATGACAAATCCTTCATCCTGTTTGCTGTCTCCGGAATTGGACTTAAATTTAAAATTCACTTAATTCAGAATGGCACACAACCCTGACTTCAATGCACATGCAGTTCTCCTGGAGAAAGTTCAACATGTAGGGTGAACTTGTGGTGAAACCAGATGTTCCTAGGAACATTAAAACTTGTTAAATCAACGTCCAACCAGGCTGAGAGTACCGAAGCTGCCAGGTGAAGTCACCAAGGCAATATATAACCAGACTTCAGCTCACATAACGCCAAGCTGCCACAACAATCACTTCCTTCAGTCTTTGTGATGTCGGCTATTAACAAAATGTCCAACAGTGCTAATTCCTTAAAAAACAGTGAATATAATGGAGCTCTGGGGCAAAGCTCGTGAATATCCACTGACAGCTTAATTAGGGAAATGCTACAAGTCTGTAAGTAATGAAGGACGTATGTTTTGAACGTGGAATTGAAGGCGAACAGAAGATTGGTTTTTAAATAGAAAGTTAACGTACACACTAAAGCACACTTATTTTTGTTAGTACACAGAGATTTATTTAAAATTAGATTATATTTAGCTCAAGTTCCAAATTCTAAGTCTTGGATGTGTATAGCTGGCGAAGTTTAAACAATATTTGGAACTTGAAATGGTAAAAAAATAATAATAATAATAAATCTCGGTGCAAGAACAAAAGTAAGTGCATTTTAGTGTGCAGTGGGAAATCCTTTGGGCCTCAGTCATGAAACACAAGCAGAACGAATCTCTATGTAAAACATTCAGAAATCCAATTGAATTAAATGCAGCAATTTGCGTTGCAATGGTTTTGCAAACGATTTGCACAGAAATTTTCTCTGCTCGTGTTTCATGAATGAAGCCCATTGAGATTTTGCGATTGCTACGGTGATTTCATTAAAGCATTTCATGCAATTACATTCTTTATTGATTTTTAATAAAGGTTTTAGTCATGCCAGCACTTGAAACGTATGTGGTAAGAACACAGATGTCTTCGGGAATCACAGAGGTTTAATATTTGTTTATAAAGTGGTGGTATTAAACTACCTGCAGCTGCTGCAGTGCAGTTCTCATGCACAGTGAGTGCATGACTGATGACTCATTTAAAACCCACTATCAAATGAATGAATCAAATGAAAAGGAAACTTCACAGACTAAAAGCTCCAATCACCAGAAAGGAAACTCCTTCGCTGGGATTATCTTGTATTATTATTAGGTATTTTGTGTTGCATGGTAAATCCAGGCAAATAACTCCAATATGTGTGACTTGGTAAACCGCTAAAGAGACATAGATTAATGTATCATGTCATCTTTAATTTCCTAGATTTTGATACTAAAGGGAACTGCTAGATGCAAAAGTGTAAAATGTGGCACGTCCAGTTCCCACAAAGTTCTGGCTCAGAATTTGGCCACAACCGTGGAAATATTATCTCCACGAGAAAACTAATGCAAAATCTCCTGGCCCACCTTATATTTCCGAAAAATAAAAATAAAAGAATGAAAAGACTTTGAATAAACCGATATTCTCCAGCCATGTTGGTTCTGCCGGGGTTATGCTATGCTTCTATAATGTAACGAGGCAGCTGTAAAGTATCATAAATGTGCATTACGATCAAATAAATGATCACCATCGTTTCAGCAATACATCAACACAGTATTATAAAGATGATCTTAATTGACATACATTAACAGAATTATTAGCATCACTTTCATTTCTTTCATTTCAAATACACTGTTTGGTTGCAATTAAATTACCCACACTGAACCCTACGATATTCTCTAAAAGTGTAATTCATTTTCAAGGCATTTAAGATCTGAAAACTCCATTTTAAACACATCAGATAATTTTGACGCTAACATCATTATTAGATTGAGTTTGTGTACCCAGCAGGGAATTTCGGCTCCTTCCAAGCATTGTAAACATCTGTTTTCTCTTAACATTTGGTCACAGTTTATTTTCATTATTTAAAAAATTGTAAATATGCTGCTATTATCTGTTTCTACTCGCAAATTCATTTAAAGGCTAGTTTATCACTTCATTTGGCAAACTGAACAGCAATATATAGTGCAGTCTGAGTCATGCAGTCTGACAGTTTCTTGTTCCATTTATGAGATGCCCACTCTGTCTTCATATCCTTCTGTTGTGGCACATTTTATTTTTCCTGTTCAGTTGTTGTTTTATGGTCATTTAGAAGACCTTGAGTAATGGCCAATGTGGAAACATTCTGAGAGTCTGTTATACATATTAGTGTCTCATTTATTTACAGTTCTGTTCACTCGTGCCACATACTGAGATTGTAAACGTTCACGTCATATTTGCCAACATATCTTTCTCTCTTCATATGGTGAGGTGGAAAATAACACAAGCTCTGCCTCATTTTGTTTGATTTGCATATTAGTCACAACATGATATTTTATAGCAACTTTAATGCTTAAAGACTGCTCCAAATATTAGTCAGCAAGTGCACTAAGCATTGTAATATTCCTGGTGAAACAAATCCAAGATGGCAAACAACATATTGGTGTATTTAAAAGGCAATGGCTGTACATTAGCACATGTATGTGTCCTTATTGCTATTTTTTTTTTTTTAATCAAAAGCCATCCTAGATGAGTTTGTTTCTTTGTGAGAACAGATTTGGAGAAATTTAGCATTAAATCACTTGCTCACCAATGGATCCTCTGTAGTGAATGGGTGCCGTCAGAATGAGAGTCCAAACAGAATTGTAAAATTGTTGCTTCTGGCTAATAGTCCTTTATCTGTAATAATGCTTTCTCTAATGAAAATGTTGCCTAGTCTGAATTGGGAGAGAAATATGCAGGGATCAAAAACTGTTTACAACAGTCCCAGACAACAGACGTCCACAGTCCCAAACGGGTTCTCTCATGCTGATGCCACCCATTCACTGTAGAGGATCAATGTTGAATGACTCGAGGATGAGTAATTTCCTCAAAAAAAAAAAAATAAACAGATTTAGATTTTTTTGTGAACTATTCCTTTAAGTTTCAGCTACAAAAAGTATTTAAATGAAATAAAATGAGTTTTAAATGTATATTTAATGCAGAACAGGGTTCAGTAGCTTTGCAACACACTAAAAGAAAACGAATTATGAGTCAAGCATGCTTCAGGATTGCTCTTTGTATGGCCTACAGATACATTCAGCTCTTAGCTCTTCTGGAGAATATTGAGCATGTGTGTGAGTATCTGCTTAATGTCTCAGATATAGAAAAAAAAATCATGTTTTCCTTCACAGGCAGAAACATCTGTCAGAGCCTCAGATCTATCATTAGCACACTATTCTACGTGCACTCACTGTGTTTGTGTTGAGTGCACACATGTGTGTTTTCACTGCTGCTGGGGGAGGAGGAAAAAGTCTCCAAACTCTTTGTGTCACTTTGTGCACAAGAAGAGAGAAGAGGACAGGAAGACTATTCGATGATGGGCAGAAGAAATTCTGCCATGCGGTATTCATCAAAATACTCCAGCAATCGTTTCAATGAAATAACCGCCCAAGTCTGGAGCAATCGTTTCTAACTGGACAAATACTTGGGCTCCACGAGCCAAAATAACAGTTCTGAGCAACATGGGCATGTTACCCACACTTGTGGAGGGAAAACAAATGACGCAGTATTGTGAAATGGCACCATCTCACTTCAGACTGCATCTGGTCAAAGCCACTCCTCTTTTTCGTTCAATTCTAAAGACTTATTGTATGCAGAACGATTACAGGAGCTTTCCCCACCTCTAGCCCATTTTCATGACATTTACATACTTCTAAGGACTATTTGAGGGCTCGAGCAGTTACTGCTGTCAACGAAAATGAGAGGCTAAAGGCTAACCGCTAGCTAGTAATACCCAAACTGCCCTCACTGGACAACTTCCTGTCATTTGTCTTAGAGCAAACAGGCAGGAAATAGCTTCGAATATAGCTATGCTGTATTTTAACATGCTAGCATCGCGCAGACAGACTCCCTCACTTCTTTAAGTGGATGTAGGAGAAATGTTTTGAGCGGAGAGCGAAAACTGATTTAAAGGGACAGTTATTTATGATGAATGCTGCTCTCCTGAGAGTCTGGCAAACTGGTTCACAGATCTCATGTACACTGTGACCTCAGATACGCTAAGAATCACACGATGACAACTATAAAGCCCTCTACAGCCGAGGTCTTGAGCACACGATGGAATTTACCTTCACCGCGTTAAGCTACATATCAGTTGACACTTCACTCAATGCATGTGGAAGAGAGACGTTTCCAGTAACGGGATACAAACAAAGCGAGCATAAGTCATTTAGAGAGGTGTACTGTGGATATTTATCATACTTAATATGTCTGCTTGTACTGAATGATATATACAGTACCGTGCATCTGTAGTGGGGTTATGAATGCTATGATATTCACAAATCCATCAGCACTGAAAACTAACACACTGATGAAATGCACAGTTACATTGTCCAAATACACAATATTTAAAGGTGAACGTTTCACTGGCCATCACTAGTAAATTCAATAATGTACAGGATTGATATTTTACAAACATTCTGGTTTAGATTTGTTTTAAACACCCAACCCTAAGTATTCAATTTCTCCAAACAATTTAGCCTATACGTATATACTATATTGTATGTATCATAGGATCATTTCAGCATTAGTTGTGCTTTTCAGTTTGATTGTTTGCTAAATGTTTTTGGTAACATAAAAACCTCTCATAATGTAAACTACATCATTGTCACCATTTAAAATGTAACCAAAAATGGTAGCATCATCCTAATGTAACCACCTAATATTTGTAAAATGAATACATTTATTGATTGCTGCTTAATGAATAAAATGCCATTCTGAAGATTTCTTTTTACAATTTTAATTATGAAATGCAACTGGTCTTATTTATCCTGTATCTATTTAACCATGTTGCCAAATGTGTCAAATGCTGCATACTGATTCTCATGCAAAGCCAATGGAAATTTAATAATTTGCTTAGTGTCATGATATCTGCAAAACAGCTATAATTAGAGTATTTTGTTTACCCAGAATGAAAGTTTAAAAAAGGTGGAAGAAGTGCCACTTGGTATCATGCAAAAGCAATGAAATAAAAAAAAGCAATGAAAAGCAAAAAATGGCCTCACATATTAAAAAATTATGTGATTTTTTTTCTTCTCACTTTAACCATTGGACAAAATATTTAAAATATATGTTTATGTGTTATTGTATTTTGTTTTACTGAATTATGTATTTTTGTTAAGCACCATATCAGGCTCTTATGGCTATGATATAAAAGAATATGGAGCTCATACTTGAGGAAAAAAATACACATTAGTTTTATTCAAAGGCCCAAACTGAACATTTAATTTGGTGCAGCTGCTGATATTTATAAGCCTAAAAAATTAAGCTGATTCTGATAAATATCTGTTATCACTATTTCACTCAATAATATTTCCTTGTAAGATGGCTTTTAAATTCTTAGCTTAATGATAAAAGTTCTTTCATTTTCATTGTAGGCGGGGAGGCATAAAAAGCAATGCAATATAATGACGACTGAGATATGTAACAAATAAACATTCCTCAAAAGCCTGGTGATCATATTTAATACTCACATTTTAACATTAATTTTTCTAAAATAAAATATGTATGGATACTAAAATAAACCTAAGTTGTTTCAGTCCATCAAGTATTCAACTTTAAATATTACTAACGAGAAAAAAAAATGTCACAGCAAACAGACGTGTACCACCACCCAAAGGTGGATTTTTACAAATATACAAAATGTATTTTACTTGCTTTAAAAAAAAGTATAAACTCAATCAGAAGACACAAGGCACGCATTAGTTTGTGTACAAGAGGTTTTTTTTTTCAGCAAAGCATTGATAATTTCAAGGCCTTAGAATAAAAAAAAACCTTTACCTTACTTCACTTTTTTATTATTATTTTTTTAGGGTTATTTTAAAAATGTGCACATTGAAAACTGCTCTTTTCCAGGAAATGCTTTTTTTTATATATAACAAAATAACAATGACTGAATTCTGAGAACGCATGCAGTGAATAAGCAGCTTAAACAACAGGCAGCATCATGGAACATAAAAGCAACGTGGAACTGTAGCAATTTGAGAGCTTTGAGCGCCCTGACCTCGACTTGTCTCAGATGGTTTGCTTTAACTAAACTGGACTAAACTGTAGCGAGTGTAGAGGTGAAAACTAGTATGACCTTGGACTTGTCTCACCACGGTTTGTTTTAACTAGCAGGGGGCTTTCACGCCTATTACTGATGGCTTTAATGAGAAAGGGTCAGAAAAGTGGACCTGTGCCGAGTGGAAATGGATGGGGCAGGGCTATCTCACTGCAATTCCCCTGCCACCTGCCAGTGACTGCGTAGGGGGCATCCTGATTGCTAACAGACCCGTTTGTGCAGTGCACCCAGGTGTCTTCATTCTCACCAATCAGTCATGCACACGACGGGCTTTTTGCTACAGCACACATGCTGGGATCCACGGAGAGAGAGATTCCTTTGCTAAGTGTGTTTAGTTCTAATTCCTCTTACAGCCGCCTTGTCAAACGCAGATGTGCTTAAGAAGATGTTTGGAAAATAAGGGTGAAAGCTAGAAGAGTGCTTTTTGCTGAATCTGGCATGAAGACGGTAACGGTTTCGATATGAATGAACAACATTCAGCCTGTTTGATGCCAAGTGCAGTTCAGAAATTCTCATCTGAGCTTATATATCAATATTAATAAGAAAATGTGCAGCGTGACCCACACTGGAACTCGCACAGCGCCTGACATAAAACTTAGGATAATCTTTCCACACTAAATCTGCTTTAAACAAATAAACTCTCTCTGGTTGACTGTACCGGATAGTGATTTGAGTTTACATTGAGATTACTGCAATGATTATAATAATAAAACAATGGCATTTGTGCAAAAAAAAAAGCAGGTCACAAATAATTCCCTTCATAGAGAGATGAATCAGAATTCAATCACCAACAGTGTCTGCAACAAAATCACTGCATGATCCAAACAAAATATCACAGCCATATTATCTAACCATAACACATTTTAGTGATTTAAATATGCACAGGAAAGACACTACTGACCCGATTCAAAGTGCATGCAAAAACCTTCCTGTTCTTCCTATAGCAAGTGCTTTTACAAAGTGTCAGTTCTGAAATCATTGTCAGCTGGCCTTTTGTATATGTCATCATTCAGCTTCATTCAATCCTTGATCTGACATTTTCGGTACTACAAAGGTCTCTGACAAATCCTCTGAGATTTCTGCCTTTCAAACATTTATTCCCCCATAAAATGATCTGAACATTTTGGACAATGTCTGTGTGTGTGACTAGTATGAAATCTGAAAATGGACACTGGATTTACAAACAGGCAAAGCAAAGCTGTTGAAAGTGATCAATAAAACCATATGCTTGGCTGACTGTTCGCCGGACTGTCCTGTATCTCATCATTTTAAACCTATGTGTTTCTGGAATGAGCAGCAACAATTAAATCACTGCATTTTTTGGGAGTACCTATGATCCTGGACAGCAATGAGACAAAACAACTCAAAATAGTTCAGACAAGCTTAAACAACATAAAACCAAACCATAAACACAGAAAGCAAAAAAAAAAAAAGTTTGCACCCTTATATTCCAGATTTTACATATGTATAAATCTCAATTTTACAACATCGACCCTTATGACTGGTTTTATGGACCTAGGTTACATTTGTTAAAATCATGAACATGAACAGAAAAAAAGTACAAAACTGCCACTGGGGCGATACACTTTCAAAAGGTACTGATATATATTTTGATATGAACCATTAAGGGATAAAAAGGTACAAAAAGATGTATCTTTTAGCTATTGTAACTTAGGGTACCGCGACAGTCTGAGAGTGTATGTGTGTTATAGCCTATTTTGTGAAATTCTGAAGCAATTAAACAAAGCCTAACCATGATATACACTGTATTATCTCAGTATCTGCATGTTGCTGTAATCTCCTACCTGTTAACGTGACATCGCTGTAGATGTTGGAGACCTGTTCTTTCAACAAGACCTGTTGCATCTGAGCCGCTTTCTCCCGCTGCAGTTCCAGCATCATGTCTGGGTGGCTGGCCAGCTTGCAACCCTTTTGTTTGTCCAGAGCGAAGTCACTGCGCACTATGTCTGCATGGAAACCGCGAGAATGCTTTTGGAGTACAAACGAGAGGACAAGCTAACCTCTAAAAGTTCAATGCATGTGGTTTGCATTGTGGACATGTTTACTAGATACTCGAAATGTATTGCTTTCTCTTCCATGTTTATTGATAAAAAGTCTGGGTAATTAAAAAGCCATTTCTTTTCAACAGGCATGTACTACATAAATGAAGTGCATCAATATTTATTCAAATATATTCTAGATTTATGCATGCATATTTGTCCACATAGTATGTAATGACACCGCTTTAATATCTTGATTCCAAGCAGTATTTCAATCAAGTTTTCTGAACTCAAGTTATGGAGTACAAAAAACATCTAAAATCAATATGCAAAATACCTGCCTAATTGAAAATGACCAAATCAGACCTCACCATCTTCATAGTTTTTGAGGTAATAGTCTGGTCCGGGCCCTCTAAACTTTGCAAGATTCTTCAGGTTATGAAACTGGAGAAAGTCGGTCCGTTTGCCCCCAAACCTCAAATAAGCTGGAGAGAGTCCCCGTGCCAGAGTGACTAACCGCTTGGAGCTGTAAATACAGAAAGACAGATCACAGATCCAAAGGCTCAGTCAAAGCCGAAGGGCTACAACAATACAGCACTGTACAAAGCAAAAATTAGCAGCAGGAGCTGTCTGCACCTAATTTAATTTGTCCAATCTAAAGTAGTTATTTTGATTGAGGCATATTAAAAATGCAGTCAAGTGAATTCAGTCGTATTTCTTTTACTTAATAAAACATGTCAGTTTAAATATGACCATGAGAAGCTATTTAGATTACCTGATCAGACATTATACAGTGCATAAAATCAAAGAGAGCTTTTCATTATGATTTCACACTATAAGAGTGAATATGGACAGTAGGCTATACTGAATAAAAAGCTGGATTTTCTTTAAGGCTTGTTTATATAAGATCTATATACTTTCAAATTATATTAGGTTGTGTATACACACATTATACAACACAAAACAAACAGCTTGTAAATATAATATATGATAAAGCATATATATAGCCTACATTGTATGCGACACTGTGTCTTATTTTATGTGACGATGTAAAGTCTGTAAAGCCGACACAGGAAAACGGGATCATTTTCAGAGCAGAACAAGGCAATAATATCTCAAAGCTGATCAGTAATTAAAAACTTATATTTTGTTTATTTAATTTTTTTTATTATTATTTGTCAGCAGCAACCTGGTTTTCGCCATTAGACTGGTGCGTAACTTTCTTTCGGAACCTCAGACTGACGTTCATCAGATTCAGTATAATGTATGACTGTGTTTTAGGCCGCAGTGCTGAAATCAACTGCAGATTATTTCACACGGAGCTGCAATCTGTGGTGCTGCAAGCTCGTTTCTTTCTAAATAAATACATACCAGCTTATTTTTTAGTGCTTTGCTAAATAATGAGACATAATACGGTAAGCTGTAAAAGGTGCACATAAAAGTGGGCCTATAAATTGCGCAAATATTCCCTTGCCATTAAGCGTAAAAAACAGATAAAACAAAAGAGGAATAAAATTAAATAGGAGTGGAATAAAATAAAATAAAAATACTATGTGAATTGTTTTGTGTAAAGCAAAACGAGCTAAATTACCACAAAGTTTAATCGGTGAAGCCTGGGTTTGGACGGTGGGCCGAAACGGATTTTTAGTAAACAGAGAGAGAGAGAGAGAGAGAGAGAGAGAAAGAGAGAGAGAGAGAGAGAGAGAGAGAGAGAGAGAGAAACAAAAAATCAGAAAGAGAAAAGTAACTAGCAGCGGTACTCAATCTCACAATTCGCTCATCTGGTGTCATGTCCAATAATGTGAATAAATTACATTTAATCAGACCAAGCATGAAGCATGTCTAAGCATGTTATTTTGGGGAAATTACAACAGCTAGAATCTAACAATTTAAAAGAAGAAAATATTAGTGCAGCTAACGGCAGAATGATAGCGATAATAACTGCGATATACTATTTGCATATAAATATGTCAGCATTATGTTATTATTGATATTATTGTAAGCATTAACATTATGAGATCGTTCTTTTGAATGCAAGCATGTGCATATCCTTTGCCAAAGATTATAAATAACGCTATTAGGCTACCTCAAATCTGTGAAACCATATAAAAATAACATGAATCTGAATGTCGTGGATATAAATGTTCAATTACTCATGTCAAATCCCGCTTTTATTCAGGGCTGGTTTCTTTCCATGTATTAAAAGAAATGAATTACGTAAAATGTAAAAGCCAAACATACCCCTTTGACTGCTTTACCACATAAATCTGCAATAACCTGAAGCCTACTGTAGTACACAACAGAAAACTAACAATAATGCCACGACAGCAGACTGGGGTTCAGATTTATGTGGGCCAGTTCTTTAAATTCTATTTTTTCCAACACCTCACCCAGACTATAATAATAATTATTTGGTAATATATCGGTAGTAAACACTAGATCGATACTGAAACCTGTCCGGGGCTATGAAAGACACTTACATTTCGCTTCTCCGTATGGTTTTGTGTCTTTTCTCCTCTGGGGGCTGGGACACTCATATTCACTTCCAGGTCAAGCCCTGGTGTGCAAATTAACACAACCATTCAAATCTGCGCCAATATTCAGGGTTCGCGCTCTAATATATAAATTCATATTCATATGTGGTGTCGAGAGATAGCCCCACTGGTGAAGCTCATCCCACAACACCGTTACACTTGGATTCAACAGATGTTTTTTTTTTAAGCACTGCGCGTAAACATGTGGAATTGTACTTCACGCGTAAAAGTAATGTCCAAAAGTGCGAAAATAGATATATACTAGTAATAGGCTACACTGGTATTTTACATAATAACATTATAAGCCGCATAGAAAGACTATCATATCTCCAAAGAGGACCTAACATGAAGTTTATCTGTGAAAATAAACGAGTAAATGGGTTTTGTAGTAGCATATGGTATCGTGCAAAAGAAGACGCTGGTCGATAGATTAAAAGTAGTAAAACAGCAGTATTAAGTGTTTGGGCGGCTATTATTGGAAAGATTCATTGATAATGTCTAGTGGCGTTCCTCTTGGAAAATCCAGTTTAAGCCGGGTAGCTGTGCTTGGAACATGAAAGGTGGTTTCTGGCTGGTCACTATCTGATTCTGCCTGACCACTTTTAAGATGGTATGTTGCTTGTCCAATGTGGTTCACCAGCTTTAAACCAGTTTCCATGTACTAAAACACAGCTACCAGCTAAGAACGGCTTCTCTCCGGCAGGATCTTTTCCATTCCACACCAACACATCGGCATCACCAAAGCATCGTCGCGCGTAGGATGTAATTGCAAAACTGTAATACCTTAAGAAGTCCAGCCAGCCATCCTTTATGATAGATGGATCCAACTGCAGCGAGAGGAAGTTGTCATTCAAAACTTTCACCGGGCTTCGCGTATTCACGTCCAGTAAAATCAAGGTTCTCTCTAGAAAGCTCTGTCTCTTCCCTCCGGACACTGGTCTCCTGTAGGTAACAGCGGAGGAAATGAGAGACTGGAGTATCAGTGCCAACCACAGTGACGAGCCGAACACTGGGCAGAGGAACTGCCTGGGCATCTTCTGTCCTCAAGCACCGGGCGGAGCGCAGTGAGGGAGATCCAGCAGAGATCTCCTTATAAAACCCGATTAAAAAGCACCTGAAGTGTTTTTATGCCCCTCCTTGAGCGAGGATCACTGGTGTCTCTTTCAACCCCCCTATATATCTTCAGCAGTTTTGGAGTTAGCTGGAGTAAACTCACGCCCCAGGGCCAGCCTCCATCACACTGCTGCCCCTGCACCGCCCTCTGTAGAAACGCAACAGCTCTTAAAGGTAAGATGACTCTTATTTAACAGAAGCTTCTTCAGCTGGGGGGTTCTGAAGCATAATTGATCTGTCTGCACACAAAGTAAAAATGAAATAATAATAATAATAAATAATAATAAGACGAAAATAAAACATAACAAATAGAAGCAAACAAATAAGATATGGTTCTTTAGATGTTCTTTGTAGCAGCAAAAATCCTAGTTTTATCTAAAACCATTTATGGCATTACAGTATATGGTTCTTTGGAGTTGAAAAAGTTATTTTAATGTTACATGTATAGGTTATTCACAATATCTGGTGTTTGTTTGTTTCTTTTTAACATCAGCATATTAAAAATATAAAAAGCATATTAAAATGTTTCCCATGTAGTGGAGTTAAGCTGTAAAGTTATTTCTGGTTTATTCTGGTTTATTTATTTCTAAAAGGCCTGTTTTCTGCTATTTCTGTATTTCATTCTCTTTAGTTATATCAAGGCTGACTTACTAAAACAGTACGTAATTTTGCTTTAGTGGTCTAGAAAAGCAGAGTGACCAACCCGATCGAGTGACGGTCCATGTGATTTCTCGTGGACTAATCAACTGTTCACCTTTAAAACTCAGTCCTGTTTCGTTATTCTCGAGCAATTGACTTTTTTGTGCATAAATGACTACAAATAGTAAACGTTTAACATAAGAGAATTTACATTTGATCTTTCTGTTTTACAAATAGTAAACGTTTAACATAAGAGAATTTACATTTGAGCTTTCTGTTTTTTACAGATGAACATTGTGCAGATTTGTAACTGAAGGGTTATAAAAAAAATCAACAACCTGTTTTGTGTGTTTTTTTTTTCGTCTTCGGCGACCTATTTACAAGTTCATATAGCCTATTGATATGTTGATATGCATTAACAACTGATTCTGCGTGCACATGTGAGGTTTTCTTCAAAAGAACTATGGAATTTTTTAATGCAATTTACACAGGTAAAAAGCTTATAAAACCCCGTGGGGCAAATAAAGAAATACACAATGTTGAAGAATAAAATACAATGCATAACTATAATATACTATATATATCAAATATATAATTTTCTCCGAGTAAGAAAAACAAACACCTGACAAAATATCAATAACACACTGACATAATCATGAAAATGTGTTTATTGTAATTATCCACATCGAGTCACGTAGGAGGCATACAATTTAGCATACAGAGATCACGAAACTACTCTAAAAGAAATAATAATAATAATCTCGTAACTCACCTCGTGTTCACCTAACGGGTCCTTGTGTCTGAGAACGTTTCTTGCTTTATCTTTTTAAAATATTCGTTTACAAAGACCCCAGCGCGAAGTAGTATTCCATCTTCTAGAAAAAAAAATTGTAGGCTATATAAATTAATTGATACATACTGAAAACGTATATAATAGCGGAGCAGCACAGATCTGACGCTATTCTTTGTCCTTTCATTGCTTTATGCACTGCATAGTTTTGCTGTTAAATGTAAATATAGAGTGCTAAAAATATGGTTTAGCCTATAAAAATTCGGTTTTATGAGTAGGGTGAATCCTTTGGCGTGACACACCAGCGATCATCTCAATGGCTGACTGTCATGCTCTTAATAAACCTGAGACATGCACAGCAATAAAATAATGCTGTCACCTGACTCACGACACTGATGTCTAATAACGGGAACCATGTGACGGGACTGACACTTTGGCCTAACACCCCGGGCGTCCTGCGACAGTCCATTTACTTTCTGCAGAATAAAGGAGAATAAAACAAAACAGAAAATAAGACCATGTGTTGTTTTTACAATATGATTCTTGGCAGTAAACCAGATATTTAACCTAAGATTTATGACAAGACTTACCAAGTTTTATACGATAATTCTTTTGAAGTTCATTTTTAGCTTTCTAAACTGGAACTCACCGTTTCAAATATTATTGGGAGTAAATATATCAAATAGGGTTAACATTCAGTACACAGTCTTGTAGTTTATTGTGAAGCAAAACAATATAGGCTATAAAGTATTCCAGATTGTGCATCTTTTCTCCCGTTGCGATAAAAAGTGCGAGGTTAAAACTTTTATTTAAAAAGATCCTTTAGCTAAAAAAACAACATGGATAAAGTTCTAAACATTCTAAATAATACATTCAAGTAGTTTAATTCTTTTTCCGAATAAATTTGGCGTTTATTTTAGAATGCATTTAGTAAAATAAAGACCTTTCAGCTTCACCTAAAAAAATAAAATAAAATAAAAATAATAATAATTCTATAAAAAAAAAAAATTTATGTACAAAAGTTTCTGGTTATGACAAAGCCTAATACTTACGCGCATTATTAATTATTAAAATGATGACAATAAATGTATGCTGATAAGATGGGAAGAGAGATTTAAAACTAAAACTCAAAATGTTTTACGTTGTACTGCGTTATATTAAAATTAAAAATACTACAATTATATTTTTTATAGGACAGTATATTTTGTTCGGGTAATTTGTCAAAGCAAATTGAAAAAATACAGGTCAACAAATAACAACTTCAGATATTAATACAATAACAGGAAAATGTCTATCACCTGGTTTAAAGTTCATGTACACTAAATGAAATAAAATATTTATTTGAAGAAGAAATTAAACAGGATTCTGTGAAAGTAATGCAATTTCCGAAAGTAATCGTAAACTGCATTGGACTAAACAACTAGGCTAAATAATATGCACGAATGATTGCATTGATTTGAATTTTCTTTCTTCTTTTGATATCAGTTTTGTGTATAGTTTGTGCTGTGATTTTCCCCTTTCCTCTCACACAACAATAGAAAAGCTGTTGAGTCCTTTAGTGAAACCATCCGAGCACGGCACTCCCACTGTTTCAAACAGGCTCCTAAAGGAGGTGCAACAATTCATCCAAGTGGACCATCAATAACTTATTAAGTAAAAGTTTCCTGAGCCTGCTAACTGTACTGTGAGCCCTCCCTGCAGACCGTCGACAAGGTCAAGGCTTTACATACGGGTCTCTCTGAATATCGACGAGCCGTGGGCAATAAGAGGGAGAAGAAGAAAAAAACTCCACATATTTGTCTCTGATTTACGAGGTGGAAGCGAGTGATGCTGAGCAGACGAAAGTGGTTAGCACACACAGCCAAACATCTCCAAATTCTTCTTTTTCTCTTAGTTTTATCTTACCCATAAACTCTTCAGAATGGTGTTGTCTATCATCTGTGCCATTGGCTGTCTGCTTGAGGCCTGGCTCCAAACACCCAAGGGATAAAAGTAAGAGTTTTTATGAGACCACAACTTATTGTTTTCACCCTGCTGCTGGCGAAGGGAGTTTTTTGACATTTCGAAATGATTTGACAAAAATCCCACAGAACGATTTCTTGCTTTTGGGATCGAAACGGCTGGAAATGCAAATAAGCTAGGTGACGTTTGTATTACAAAATATATGGTTTATTATCTTATATGCCTAGATGTTTAATATCTAAAAACGTAACTGATGCACACCGATGTCTTCCTATACGTGTGTGTGTGTGTGTGTGTGTGTGTGTGTGTGTGTGTGTGTATTTGAATAACCTAGCCTATGTTAAAGCGTTCTCTTAAAATAAATAAATAAATCAAATAAAAATTACCAGGAGACATATCTTAAACTTTTATGTTGTAGTCATGCCACTATTTATGTTATATTATTTAATGTGTTTTGCAAAATTAAATTGTTATTTCATTAGTCAAATAGAACATCACTTGCCTGTAAGTTTCCATCATGCAATAGTGCCACCTTGTGGCGAAGATTCGTTATGACTCGTTAACTTCTATTCCACATTAAAGTTGAGTTTGCATTGAGTTTGAATAGAACATATGTTACCTTTTTGGACGGTTAGTAACTCAAGTATTCGCTACTTTAAGTTACCTGTATTTACACAAGGACAAATATTGCATGACATTCACTAAGAATGTACAGATGATGATGATTATAATGATGATGATAATAATATTATATTTATATTTTATTAAATGCAAAATTAGTGATTCAATAAAATTCAGATTTCTGATATCTTGGACCTTGTGTTGCTGGTTTACTAATAAAACAATACGAATAGAGCTTTCAATCTCCACAGGCCCAGAGACTCCCCAACCATCAGAATCTGTTAATACAAAAAAAAAAAAAAAAGTAGGCTACTTTAATAAGTAATTATTTAATGTTATACTTTGTTAAACTTTGTTATTACTAAACAATATTGTATTAAAACTTAATTATTAAATGTAATATTAAATGTTAAAAAAATACCCTTTTTAAAAAGTTCTCTATGTTTATATGTGATCACCGACTTCAGGGTGTACAGTCGTAAAATAAACAGAAATCGTCTCACATCATCTCTGGCTGGGTGTTTTGGCTCGTTCTTCTGCTGGACTGTAGCCTACATATTTCCTGTTTGCTCATTACAGTATCGCAGCTCTGCAAATCGTCAAGACGTCACCGCGGTGTCATTTTTATTTACACGAGACTCCAGCTGTTCCACTGACTCGGCAGACAGAGTCGATGTGTGTGTCCGTGGGTGTGTGTCATCGCCACGTGATCCAGCTCGCCAATGTCCTTCTACAACCCACTCAGCATCATGGCTGCGGATGCTGCGGATGCTCTCCTCCCGCACCGCATCCCCGGCCCATGCCTCCTGCCCCTGCTCCTCCTGATCGCCTCCGCTATCCCCACACCGAGCCACGGGCTGCTGGGCTTCCGACCGGAGGGCACGGGAGGAGATCTGTCCGTGCAGGACGGGCTGTTGAAGGCCATAGAAGGGACGCGGTTCATGTTACGCGTGTACTATGCAGCATCACCGCAGAGGCTCAACCGGACCTTCAGCAGCGCCGGCAGCACTGCTGCGCCGTGGATCGCTTTCATAGAAGAACCGGAACCGGGCAGAGAGGGGCAGGTGCATCCCAAACGCAACTTGTGCGTGGAGGAGAGCGCCAGGAGCTCGGATATAGAGCTCCTCGGATCTTTCAAGTCAACCTCCAGCCAGAACTCCATCCTGGTGGAGCTGCTCGCCAAAGAACTGCGGAGAGGAGAGAACATCAAGTATTACTCCATGTGCGCCTTTGACGGGATCAAATGGGAGCACTACCGGACGCGCGACTTCTGGCTGGCGGTGGTGGAGCGGCCGCCGCATGCGGACGGGTGGCTACAAGCGGGTCTTTCGGTGCTGCTTCTAGCGCTTTCCGCGCTTTTCAGCGGACTGGTAATCAGCATGCTCGCGCTGGACCCGGTGGAGCTCAAAGTGCTGCAGAACAGCGGCACGGACAAGGAGCAAAAGTACGCGCACAAGATCGAGTCGGTGCGCAAACACGGTAACTACGTCCTGTGCACCTTGGTGCTGTGCAACGTGCTCACCAACACTTTCCTGGTGGTCTGGACGTGCCAGATCCTCGGAGTGACGCCCGTCTCTACTGCGGCGTGCACTTTTCTCATCTTCTTCATCGGAGAGATCCTGCCGCACTCCGTTGCGTCCAGGCACGGGCTGGCTATCGCATCCAAGACCGTGTGGCTGACCAAGATGCTGATGCTGTTGACTTTCCCCATCACATATCCCATCAGCAAACTCCTAGACAATATGCTGCACCAGGAAATCAGCAACTTCTACACCCGTGAAAAGTTGCTGGCTATGCTGAGAGTTACCGACCCGTATCATGACCTGGTGAAAGAAGAGTTGAACATCATCCAGGGAGCTCTGGAACTCAGGAGCAAAACGGTGGAAGATGTGCTGACCCCTCTCAATGACTGCTTCATGCTGGCCTCGGATGCCATCCTGGACTTCTACACCATGTCAGACGTGATGCAGAGCGGATACACTCGCATTCCTGTGTTTGAGAACGAACGGTCTAATATTGTTGATATACTGTTCGTCAAAGATCTGGCCTTTGTTGATCCAGATGACTGCACCCCGTTAAAAACCATCACTCAGTTCTACAAGCACCCGCTGCACTGTGTCTTTAACGACACCAAACTGGATGCAGTGCTGGAGCAATTCAAGAAAGGTAAGATGTTTATCTTAGAACTCCAGTTGTGTAAAGTTACAAAAGGAAAAACCATTTAAAATCAGTCTAAAAAAAGGGTAATTCACACAATTCTCACCCTTATTTCACCCAAACCTGTATGCATTTCTTTCTTCTATGTAACAAAATAAATTTGAAATATGTTAATAAAACATTTGACTTAATTAAATTGAATTTGTATGGATGAAAAAAAAATGCTGGTTAAACCTGGTCTATTTAACATAAATAATTGTATGTTTACACACACACACACACACACACACACACACACACACACACACACATATATATATATATATATATATATATATATATAAACATTTTATTTATTTATTTTTGACATCATACATTGCACATTTAGCATCAGCACAACTTCAGCTGACATATGCAGAGAGGCCGGCAGCTGGACTCCAATAATTTGAATTTGTTCCCATGGCAACCATTTTCATTCCGTCATCATTGCTAACTGTTCACCATAGAGTTCGTATTAGTCATATTTTGACACGCCTTTAGCTTAAAATCTATAAATGACTCATACCAAGCACTGACCTGTGTGGCATGCAGGGATGCATACCATTTCCTCTTGATCCTGCCCTGC
Source organism: Carassius carassius (assembly GCF_963082965.1). Lineage (NCBI taxonomy): Eukaryota > Metazoa > Chordata > Actinopteri > Cypriniformes > Cyprinidae > Carassius > Carassius carassius. The sequence goes on from NC_081768.1 coordinate 6,354,814, forward strand.
ACAAAGTCTACAGACAGTGATGTGATGCGTTCTGACGCCTGGTATGCTATCATACTTTGGCCTCTACTGCATCACAGTGACAATTATGTAATAATTTCTTTTTGAGATTGATAGTGTTTTTTATTAAAGCACACAGCAGCAACAGCAGGGTGCAGAGTGCCATAATTCAGCTGTAATGCAGTAACCTGTCAGATGTACCACTCTCCCATGGTACAAGATTCACTGGATTTACCTTCCCCACAGGGCAAAAATGTTCGTACGCAGTAGATTTAGTACAGGGATCATCAACAGTATCAGTTCCATAACTGCCGTAGGAATTCAGGGCAGTTTAGGCAACGTAAAGACTTTCAGCACACACTGTCACCACACTGCACTTTAACCCTGGATTGAGTTTAATCTTTGTGCAAGACTTGGTTTTCCACCACACAGCAGAACTGTCTGAGAGAATTGATTAAACTTAGTTCTGAGGTTAAAGTTTACCTAGTGGACTGCTCTCAATTTTCAGTAATCTCTCCATTTAAATTAAACTGTAAAGGATGCATGTTGTCACTGTATTTTTTTCATGGAAATGTTTAGGAATCTTTATACACCTTTTTTATGACAGTTCATAGTGACCGCGGTTAGCTGTTAAAGGAATAGTTTACCCAAAAATGAAAATTTGCTGAATATGTACTCACCCTCAGACTATCCAAGATAGAGTTTGTTTCATAATCAGAACAGATTTGGAGAATCTACCTGTAGCATTACATTACTTGTTCACTGATGGATCCTCTGCAGTGAATGGGTGCCATCAGAATAAGAGTCCAAACAGCTGATGAAAACATCAGAATAATCCACAAGTAATCCACACAAGTCCAGTCTATCAATTAATATCACGTGACACGAAAATATGTGTTTTTATGAAATAAATCCATTACTGAGATGTTTTTAACTTCAAACTGTTAATGACCTGAAGGTGAATAAATGTTCATTTTTAATATTGACAATATTCTTTTAAGCTCCAAAAATAAAATGGAAAAATAACATGCAGTTTAGCTTTGCAAATACATCTTACAGGTTTGGAACGAAATGAGGTTTAATAATTGAATTAGTGTCATTTTTGGGTGAACTGTCCCTTTAAATCCAAGTGCTTGTCTGTATAGAAACATCAGGGCAGATTAGCTGCAGCAGTGACCTTTTGGTCCAATCAGTGTCTCAGCTTGGGACCATATGGACAAAAAGAGCAGAGCGAAAGAGAAGAGGATCTGCTTCCTCACACTGCGAGCACCCAGCCTGTCACTCTTTGAAGCTTTTGCCTCCAGTGAACATAATACAGCAGGAATTATGAAATATGCAGGCTCAACCTTTCTCTCTCCACTCAGTGAAGTAAGGCAGATGTTGAACAGCAGGTAAAGGTGAAGCTAAATAAAATGGAGAATAAGTTACTGAAGTGGTAAACTAAGTGTATATGTACTTTTAAAAATAGCAAAATTTATTATTCTTTTAAGCACATAAGAAATATTAAATGCTTAATTTAAAACACACTGGTTATTTACAAACTGCTACTTTACCCAGTTCAACCCAACAGGTACATTCTCCAAAAGTCTATTACTTTATTTGTCCTCTGGACCAAAAATTACAATTTAAGAATGTTTTTAACCCAACTGACTTTCATTGGGAGGAAAAACCAGATACATTTTTCAAAATATCTGCTTTTGTAAATTTTTTTACTTTTGTGTGTACTATCCCTTTAAACATCAAAAGTATTCAGACATAGGCAGATCATAAGCTGGATAAATTTAGAAACAAGAAATCACAAAGGATCTGACTGATCATGATTTGGTTGGCAGTCTCCGTTACTTATCTCTGTTGTATCCTCTTGTAACTCTGCTAGTCTGTCCTATAAAGACAAAAAGCAGATAAAAATAAATGTTTAAAAGAACCAAAAACATAAATGACATGCCCTTTGATCAGAGGTGGAAAGTAACGAATTACATTTACTCGCGTTACTGTAATTGAGTAGCTTTTTTGTGTACTAATACTTTTTAAAGTAATTTTTTAAATCTGTAATTTTACTTTTACTTAAGTATATTTTGTTTGAAGTATTGTACTTCGCTACATTTTAAAACATATGAATTACTGAGTAAAAAAAAAAAAAAAAAATCGCTCCCTGGAAACTACGGCAGTAAATAATGAGCAGGAGGGCAAACTGGCGCTAAAATCACAAGAAAGATGCAGACGGACAAAACAGGCGTTAGTGGTGCAGACACCGCTGAAAACGAAACCCCGTCATATTCTGAAGTTGAACTCGAAGGAAATGAAGTGAACCCCTGGCCATATGTATGCTCTATTATGCAGTGTAAGCTGTACTTGCTTAGGAAGACCAAACTAGCAGCTTATAAAATCTCAACAAGACATCAACCCTTCGCAAGAATGTAGAGGTAAGCTAAATAATTGCATCGTTGCATTGCTGGTTAAAATGAAGCTTTGACATTTTAGCAAGAGGTTTTGCACAAATTAGCCAAAAAGTGGTGAGGAGTGTGCTATTTTTGTTTTAATGATGTGCGCGCGCATTTATAGTGCGTTCTTTCACTGTGTGATTCAGTCTCCTAAAATCCATTTAGAATGATCACAAAATTGAAGATATAGGGGCAGAAAATTACATATTTATATAATTTCATATATTAAATCAAAATCACACAAAGAATGCCATCTTTTCCTCCAAAAATCATCATGAATATATACATACATATATATAACAGTTCAGTAAACAAGTTAATTAAGAGACTTGCGTTTTAGACATCATATTGCCTTTTTTAGCTCTATTTCTACAACAGAAAATAATTCCAAACACAGCCACCAAAGCACAGTTTTGCGTCTCTGAGCAACGTGACAGTGTTTCGTTCCTGAATGAATCAACCGTTTAAATGATTCGGTTCAATCGCAATGACTCACTTATTAACAGTGACTTGCTGACACATACAGGCCATTTTAATTTCACATTTAAAGTATCTTTTGATTTTTTTAAATAATTAATTTCTTATCATTTTAAATGAGTATTCAAAATTTTATGTCTTGTATATCAAAACATTATTCATGCATTTGTAACTGCAGGTTAAATGCATTCTTGTCCTGCACTAAACAGTGTAATACATCTAAATGCAACTTCCAATGAATCTTCTGCATTTCCTCTGCATTAAAAGATGAGTTTGTTGATACTGATTTGCCTGGTAACAGCCCAAATGTTTTATTATTCTAAATAACTGATTCCTTTAATTAAAAACAACTAGTTTGAGATTAATAGACCTATCCCAGGGGTGTCAAACTCAGTTCCTGGAGGGCCGTAGCCCTGCAGAGTTTAGTTCTAACCCTGCTCCAGCACACATATCATGTAGTTTTCAAATAAACCTAAATGATAAGATTAGCTGGATCAGGTGTGTTTAATTAGGGTTATATCTAAACTGTGCAGGACTGTGGCCCTCCAGGATATGAGTTTGACACCCTTGGCCTGTCCCATTTTGACTCCCTCCCACTGTTAAAATGTAACTAAGTAATTTTTACTCTGAGTAAATTTTAAATGAGCTACTTTTTACTTTTACTTGAGTAGATTTTTAGACTGGTACTTTTACTTGTACTTAAGTAAAATTTCATTAATGTAATGGTACTTTTACTTGAGTAGAATATTTTTGTACTCTTTCCACCTCTGCCTTTGATGTTTGCTAATGATTCCACTAGGGTTTATGCAGAAAATGGTGCTAAAACAAACAATCCAGAGACTTAGGTTTCGTCTGAAAATAGTTTGCTTTGCTAAAAAAAAAAAAAAAAATTGGCCAGAGATAAGAGAGAAAAAAATCTAGAAATTTAAACCACACCAGGAAATTGAAGGAAAGAATTAAGTTCGTAAATAATCAGCTAAAATGTATGTGAAATTTTGAACTGTTGGTGGCACTATAGTTATAGGGACTATCAAACCCTATCAAAGGAAAAAAAATAAATACAAATACAAATTGGTGCCTACACACCTTTAGTGCTTGGCCCCTAAAGTGTATGGCCCCTTGAGTTTCAGGATCAATATATAATTCCTACTCCTCAAACTGTATTGTGCATGAATAATCAGACCTTGAAGTTGTACCAAACCTGTAGGAGTTTCTTTCTTCTGTGGAACATAATTATATTTTGAACAATGTTGTTAATTTAATAGTTTATGGTCCCCATTGACTTCCACAATATGGAAAAAAAAATACTATGGAAGCTTATGGGCATCATAAACAGAAATTCTTCAAAATATATTTTTCCGTGTTCAGTTGAAGAAAGAAAGTATTGCAGGTTTGGAACAACATGAGGGTGAGTAAATGATGGCAGGTGATGGCAAATAATGGCTTTCATTTTTGGATGAACTATCCCTTTAAGCTCAAATGCAGGTCAAATGCAACATGAATGATGCACAAGCATCAAAATTAAAAAGGCCTATAAAACATGATTAAGAAAAAAAGCAAATGCATTTTTAGGACAAACTCCTATTTAGAAATAATTCAGGCATTTCCTTCTATGTTTTCAGCTACACACTGCTTTATTTAGCAATTCCCACCATACTGCTCTGCCATGCATCACATGAGTAGAGTATAGTGCCAGCTTTAACAAGTTCATTTGCTGGCACAGCAGCTGAAGGAATCACAGGGACATCCACGTGGGCTCAGACACCCTGGATCCGCGTGCAAGCGTGCGAGTGTTATATAATAGCGGAGTGATGTAATGTGTTTCCCTGAACATCAGCTTTGAGGTGTATCGAGCCGAGTGCTGCATTGCCCTTGCTCCTGCAGAATTCTTCACTTCACTCAGCGTGTGCCGCCCCCATAGAGACCACAGCGTGAGAGAGGCAGGCTCCTGTCCGTTAGGTTCTCTCTATCCAAAGGTTGAGGATTATGTATTTAGTCATCTCCGCCTGAAATTATATTCCAGATCTGTCCGAATGATGATGATTAACAGAAATGCTAGCTGGGATGTTTCGTTTGTTCCATTGCAATAGCTGCTGTTTGGGAATTCAATGAACAATGTTGTATAAGCACACTGATCGTGCTTCATAAGGTTTTTAAAAGGGTAATATATTTTATTTAGATTTTTCTTTACAATCATTTATCTTTTTATGATTTATTTTTTATTTTATTTATTTATTTTGCTGCGGTTCCTTTAAGATTTCAACGTAAGTGCCCTCTTTGCATATGAAATGAGATATAGGTTTGTTGCAGCAACAAGCTTCCGGTTTGTAGTTGCAGGTGCCATTATAGATTTATATTTCAATAACAGACTGGCAAAGCTAGGCAAAAGCTGCATTACATTATGAGAGGTGAATTAAGCAATCTGTTGAAATGACCAGACTTCAGCTGTTAGTTAGCCTCATAAGGCTCTGGTAAATATTAAATAGCCATTGTTAATGTGTGTGTGTGTGTGTGTGCGCGCGCGTGTGTGTGTTTAGTCTACATGCACATGCATATGTTTATGTAACAATGTTTTTGAAAGTCTCTTATGCTCACAAAGGCTGCATTTATTTAATCAAAAATAAAGAAAAACTTTAATATTGTGAAATGTTATTACACTGTTTTCTATTTTAATAGATTTTTCTATTTTAAATCATTCTAATATGCTGTTTTGCTGCTCAAGAAACATTTCTTATTATCAATTTTGAAAACAGCTGTGCTTAACATTTTTATAGAAACCATAATATTTTTTTCTTTTTTTTAGCATGCCTTGATTTCATAAAAAATGAAAAAGAACAGCATTTTATATAAATAAAAATTTGCTGTATATTGCAATTGTTTTACTGTCACTTTTGATCAGTTTAATGCATCCTTAAAAAAAAAAACTAAAGTAACCCTAAACTTTTGAATGATATATATATATATATATATATATATATATATATATATATATATATATATATATATATATTGTATACAAATACCAAAAATTTAAAATTTTGGCATCATAATTATTTAATATTAAGGGAGACGTGAACTAATGTCAGAATAGCCATTAATGCCTGAGCAGCATTTTGAAACTCAAAAATAGCAAATTCCAACAGTTTCCAGGTTTTTAGATTGCTCAGCTTCACCATCAGAGCCACAGGGCTCCCAAACCCCATTGCATAACCACTCAGTGCTCTTTACATAAGGTCAGGTCTGAATCTTCAAAACTGTCATAGTTAATCTCTTCATGCTCCTTCATTTCAAGCACTCTTTATTTCATGTGACAAATCAGTTTAACAGTGCTAAAGACTGTCTGCAACAGAAATCACATACACAAGTATCCAAAGGGTGAAAATAAATGGACAAGGCTTCATTTACTAAAGTTGTGTGACTATTGATTCTGCACACTTTGCCTAATAACTTGATTCATGGATTGATTTAATAGCACTGCAGTTTTGTTAAATTGGCTTTACTTTGCATAAATGAGGGTGCAGATTAAAATTAAATACCAAATGCTTATCATGCTATGATGCTCCTGTGTCTTTCTCTGGCACTGTAAAGGGAAATCTCATTTGGCTATCGTACAGAGGGTCAATAACGAAGGAGAAGGAGATCCTTTCTATGAAGTCATGGGCATCGTCACTCTAGAAGATATCATCGAGGAAATCATCAAGTCTGAGATTGTGGACGAAACGGACCTCTACAGTAGGCGTTTACTATTTCTGTTCTTTAAATCTGGTGCACTTTTGCTTATCTTAGGCCTTTTTCTATCTTCTCATCCTTCAATATTAATGATTCAGATGAACACTCAAACACAAACTCAGTCTAATAGTGAATTATAAGAAGAATATTTCCTCTACACAGCAATTGCAGAGCATTTGTCTTGTGAAACCTGCCCTAATTCCTGCTGCTTCCTCATGCACAGTCGATAACACTGTGACCCTGTTGCAAATAATTATCACACCAATTGGATTCCAGAACTTGGTGTTATTGTCTTTTGGCAAAGCCTGTTCTCTGCAATTATCAATTCATTTTTAACCATGATTAACAGTGCTGACATACTGGGGGAGACTAGGCTTTGTAAGTTTTACTATGAATATTTTGTAAGTTAATTGGAAAAGTGAATTCATTTCTGTACAGACATTTACCTTAACGTCTTAACTACAAAAAAAAAAGTTTCTACCAAGGAAATAACTAGTTATGAATACCATCTTGACCTTTTGTGAAATCATATCCCAGTATAGCTTCAAAGTGGGATAAGTTGTCACAATGGGAACCTACAATAATAGTGCAATAACAGATTATACAGGAGCAGAAAGAAGGAAAAAAGTATATTTTGCATCTCAAACATATCATATGCTCTCATTGACTTGTTATTGGTTTGAGGTAAAGCCTATCCAGTATAACGTATTGCTGTTGTGTTGTGGCAGCTGATAACCGTACGAAGAGGAGAGTGTCTCACCACGAGAGGAAACAGCAAGATTTCTCCATATTTAAACTGTCAGAGAGTGAAATGAAGATCAAAGTCTCACCACAGCTTCTGCTCGCAACACATCGCTTTCTAGCAACAGGTAATCTCAGTTCACAGCTGTGGGAGAGAGTCAAATATCTGACCCTGTTAATGATCAATCCAGACAATTCTGGATTCATAGAATTTGACATTTTAAGAAACTGAGAGTTGTTTTAGGTTTAAAACACATACAGTTCAAGACCAAAAGGATGTGTTCACATTAATTTGACAATCTAGTGTATCTACTGTACTCATTTGGTGCAGCATTGCAAATCATCAACAAATGATGAAGGATCAGAATGCTGCGGTTTCATTGTCAGTATCATTAATGTGTTTGTTATTCTCTCTGTTCTCTTTATTTCGGTAGAAGTAGAGCCTTTTAAGTCGACACATCTCTCAGAGAAGATCCTCTTGCGGTTGATAAAGCACCCAAGCGTGGTGCAGGAACTCAAGTTTGATGAGAAAAACAAGCGATCACCAAAGCACGACCTCTTCCAGCGCAACAAGCCTGTGGATTATTTCATCCTCATATTGCAGGTAAAGTACTACAGGTTTTAAAAGACATTCTGAAAGTCATTATAAATAAATGTTACAAATTAAAAACTTTTTTAGTAAAAAAAAAAATTCTAATTGTTATGCAGATAAAGTAATTTATGATACAATTATATTACATATATTATAAATTATATTACTTATAATAAAATATAGCCTTTTTAACTATTGGCCCCTGCTGTAAGTGGAGAAAATGCTGTATTCATCAGTTTTCATGCAGTGATTGCAAACAGAGGAAAATAAATATTTTAATTAAATCTAAAAAAAATATTAATTTTGTATATATTTGTAACAAATATTTGTTATGCTAATCAATTAATTTATAGAAAAAAAATGTAATTCATGACAAAATTATAGTACATTAATAACGTGCTAAATAAAAGCCTTTTTTTTTACTTTTGAACCAATGCTGTAAGAGGAAAAAAAAAAAAAATTATTATTGCAAACTGAGAAAAATAACTAGTTTTATTAAATAATATATTATAAAAATGATTTCAAAATTGTTTTGATAATTAATTAATGACAAAATACTACATTAATGAAATGCAAAATAAAAGCTGTCACTATTGGACCTCACTGTAGGGTGAGAAAATTTTAATTGTCCTCAGTTTATATATTTATAAATTGTTAATAGATTATATATTTGTTCAAATTTCAAACTCTTATGCTAATCAAAGAATGTATGGCAAAATTATATTACATTAACTGCATGCAAAATAAAAGAATTTTCACTTTTGGAAATCACTGTAAGTAGAGAGGTTTTTTCCTCTCAGTTTTCATAATTGCAAACTCAATTTTAAATATGTGAACCATCTCTCTCTGGCTGCAGGGTCGAGTGGAGGTAGAGATTGGTAAGGAGGGACTAAAGTTTGAAAATGGGCCATTTACATACTACGGCTTACCTGCTATCATGACCATCCTACCCACAGGTTTGTTTGCTGATTCAGTATTTACCAGAATTCATCACTGGAGCTGAACAGAGCCTCATTAAATAAATCAACCGGAGTTTCCAGAATATCTCGAACAAGGTTTCCCTGCAGTAAAAATATTAATAAGCAATTGAAAAACTCTGAGAGGCGTTGAGCGTGGAGCATATGTGACCCCTCTAGCAACGCTCTCCAGAGATAATTAAGGGAGCAAATCTAAATCGAGCGGCTATGTTAATCTTAGGAGAGTAGAGTCGGGTAATTACAGCGGGAGAGAAACTCTCATCTGTCCACTCAAGCAAAACGGCACATTATTATATAAGGATGAAAATCTCATAAGCTTAGCATCATGAAAATGTAAAAATAACTTAAAGGATGGAGCCTTTAGCTCTTGTTGAAGAGATTAATTCAGAATGAATGTGCATTAAATGTAAGCTAAGTGTCTGTGTTATATAGTCTGTCTCTCTGGTTAGGGTTTTCTCTATGATATAAACACAGAAATTAAAAATGCAAACACGTACTACATACCAACATACTCCATCCAGGACTTTAGCATCTGCTAATGAGATATAGGACATCTACATGGACACAAAGAGATTCTGTGTATGGCATATGTTTTATTTGTTCATGGTTGTACACACAACACTACAAGTTTTCCTACTGTTTTAGGATTTCATATCCTATTTTTTACATGTATTTTTGCCACAATTTAACAGTTAAAGAAAAAGTAAAAAATAATTGAAAAAAAAAATACTTTGAGAAGCAGTATTGTATATATAATATATAGAATTCTTTCCAGAGAATGTATCTTTAATAGGAGAGCATTTTGTCTTACTGCACTGGAAGAATGTTTCAGATATTTTTATGCATAAACATTAAAAAACAAAATAAAATAAAAATCTGCCAAACGTGCAGTACAAAAGACAAGATAAACTTACGGGAATTTCAGGATACTATGTAAGAAAACAAATCACAGTATCTAATGTTTCAATTCAAGTAGGAATCTCTACTATGAAACTGTTTCTAAAGAAAAAAAATTTTGGTTCAAGAATTTTTGATTTTTAAAAAAAAAAGTAAACTCATAAAGAGCTCACTTTTGCAGTGAATAAACAAGTCTAATCAAGTTGTGTACATTTGGCATAATTTTTGAATTTGTAAGTAGTCCATCTCAACATATAGGTATATAAATATATATAGTAAGTAGATTCTCAATATGCTAGGTAAAGAACATTTTTATATCTAAAGCAATAATCAACTGAATGACTTCTACTCGTGTGATCCAGTCCACAGATCACCGTCCCGGAGCAGCGGTCTCAATCATTCGGATACTACAATCCACGGAGGCAGTCTGGGTCAACTGAGCATCAGCGGAGGACCGTATTTACCAGACTATTCAGTTCGCCAGCTCACAGACCTACAGATCATTAAGGTAAACTTGACATGCGGAAAAAGCTGGATGAGGGGACAATTCAAGGTCATGTTATGTTTCATACCCCAATATTAAAATAAATTAGTATTGTATTTTTAATTTTAAGACTATTAATATTTTTGACTTAAATTACTGTAATGCTGATCATAGTAATGAAAAAATCCTGTCTACATACATTTTTCTTTTTCCTCCCCTTTTATTTTTTCAATAATAAAATAATACATAATTAATTTTTCACTACATTTAGATTTTCTTTAAAAATATTGATCAGCATTACATTCAATATGACCATACTTACGATTGTACTTTCCATTTAAATAATTAATGACAGTGTGCACAAGGAAAAAGCATATGTTAATTTATAATTCAAACAGTTTTATTTTTGCATATAAAATTAATATATAAAAATACAAGTAAATCGGATTAAAAATATGTGCAATTTAGATATAATACATTTTAATATAATATAATTTAGACAATGCAACATTTACCTTTAACTCATGGCTTACAGTCATTTTCTATTTCTGGCTATTTCTTTATTAAAAATGTAGTCTTTTTTTATTGATTTGTATGTAAAATATGTCCCAGATCCAGTTTTTTTTAGGCCGATCCAAGGACTCCCATTGAGTTTTTATTTTTCGGTGTTCTTTAGCTTTGCTCCACAAGTGCTAAAGCAGATACTTTTTAATAATAATAAATAATTTTTATGTAAACCATAACATTAACATTACATGTTAAAACTCAGATAGAATTATGAGATGTCTCATTATATTATGCTATTCTTTCCAGATCACTCGTAACCATTATCAGAACGCCCTGACAGCTACTCGCATGGACAGCTCTCCACAAACCCCCGACGCAGAGAGTCATGCGCCCGGGGAGAGAATGACAATCCCTGAGACACGCTCCAACAGCATCGCCCTTCCTCTGACAGAACCACGGCCCTGTCTGACCCGATTCCACCAGCACAGCCACCTCTACAGACAGCCAGACAGCACCAGCACACTTAATGAGAGGAACCGCATCGTCCGTGAGTGCATGCGCTTCTCATTTATAGCATCTTTCTTGGGTTCTCTTGGTCATTTTCCAGGCAGCAAGTGCATATTAAAACAGTTTGACATGAAAGCACTGAAATACATTTCTTTGGAAGGTTGTTTTACAAATTTGAATACACTCAAATATAACCATAAGATATCAATGTCTGTCACTGCAATCTTTGTGGAAAGCGAGGATGTAGATAATCTATGTTTGAAATTAGGACGTTTCTCACAGCTTCCAAATGCAAGACAAGACAGATGGTCGAACTCTAATCCTCTTACTAAAACTAATCAGACTTTGTGTGAAAAAGTTGAACTCTGATTCTTAAGCTAGAAATCACTTAGTTCAGTTTCCTCTAATAAATGAGGCCTGTACTAAAGTGCACACATGATCAAATGCAGGGTAATCAAATTACACTGTTATACAATATCATATCAATGTTAGCATTTATATGAAATGCCACTGTAAATATTTAATACACTTTGGGTGCAATACAGATTACATAATCTTTATTATAATTGAATGTAGACTTTACATTTATTTACAACTGTACTTTTCATTTAAATTTACATTACCAATGCACAATGTGCTTTTTTAAGGAAACATAAATATAATAATTTATCAGCAAATCTTTAAAATATTGTGTGACATGAGTTTTGAAAAACAAAATAAAAGATTCGGGTTTATTTTTGTCTTCTAACATGAAAATCTCTTACAGTCTAAAATACTACGTGCCACCAATCAAATGATATAACAGTAATCAGACAGCAGCAAAAATACAAAATAAACAATTAATCTTACCATCCACATCCTGATCATGACCGCAGGCCTCTTCATCAGGATCTTCTCCCTCAGATCTTGACTCAAAGAGACATAGACGTAATCCAAAAACAAATGCAGAATCATTTTCTTCTTCATCACTCGCGAATGGGTGAGAAATATTCCACGGTTCATTGTAAAGAGTCTTCATTGAAAAAACTGTGGTTAATCTCAGGTTGTCATGAAAATTAAAGGCTACTGGTTGTTTTGGAAAAGGTCAATGCCTTCAATACATCCACCCCAACTTCCTGTTTCAATAGCAATTGTGCCTGCATTGATAATTGCATACTAGCTTTATATTGCAGAAATAGTAGGAGTAGTTGCTAATATGCTGTTTCATATGTCAACGCAGGTCAGAAAATTGTGTTTGGTTAATCAGTTTCATTTTTATGTCAAAAGACATGCATAGTGCTACAAACTCCTGTCTTGTTTATTTCCTGTGTGGCCATCTGATTCTGGCTCTCTGGCTCCCCTTGTAGGAAGTAAGTCCGATGGACAGAAGAGCCCCAGTGACTCTGTGTTCCTGCGTATGGATAACACCCCATATATAAGAGATACTGGTGCGGAGAGAAAAGAAGGAACTGGTGGGTGAACTTATGGATGATTTCTGATGCCAAACTATGATATAATTTTATGCACTGATATACAGTGTTTACCTCAGTAAGTCTAAAAATGAATAGAAAAGCTGCTAAAAACTAAATCAAAAGAAGAGACTGGGCATTAGGTGAACATGCATCACTGTAGAAACTACACTTTTTGAAATACAAAAATATATTTTTTATGTTATATTATTTTTACGTTTTTTCCCACCCTCATGCTATTTCAAACCTGTATGCTTTCAACGGACACACAATGAAAATTTGTTAAGAAAACTCTTATTTTTATTATTATTTTCAAAGTCATTTTACATTTTTGTTTCTCAAGCAACTACAGTCATGCCCAAAAATATGGACAACCTTGGTAAATATAATCAAAGAAGTCTGTGAAAATTAATCTGCATTGTTAATCCTTTTGATCTTTAAAAAAATAAAAATCTAACCTTTCATTGGGTAAGAATTTAAAATGGGGGAAAATATCATTATGAAATAAATGTTTTTCTCTAATATACATTGGCCCCAATGTATATTAGAATTATTTAATACTGTAATACCCTATAATTATACCTTTATGCAGTAAAAGGTTCCTAAAGATTCTTCAAAATATCTGTATGTCTTTAGAAGTAACAAATAAAGCATACAGGTTACAAAATGGCCTAAGGGTGTATAAACAATGCCTATTCCTTTAAGAAGGGTGGTGGTCTGCTCTCTGACTAAAAGCACCCCAACTTTCAAACACTGGAGTGGCTGTTTGACAGCGAGCGAGACGTTTGACAGACTGCAGGGAGAGGAAATGCATGGGCTCTAGTCTCTGTTTATACAACCTGCAAAGGAATGTTGACATCTGGCTAGAACTGTCCAGTTCAGCTCTGCTTGTTATGACTGGAGGTTAATAGGGATGACTAAATCAAGAATCAATGCTGTTTGGATGTATAGAGAAGAGAAGAGAAGAGAAGAGAAGAGAAGAGAAGAGAAGAGAAGAGAAGAGAAGAGAAGAGAAGAGAAGAGAAGAGAAGAGAAGAGAAGAGAAGAGACTAACCAATGACTTTCCAGTTCAGTTTGTCATGTGATCCTAGCATCGTTGTCATAGTGTGTCCGATCTATTTCAGATGCGACGGCCGTTCCCATGGAGACGGACCTGTCTACATCCCAGCTCATCAGCTCTCACTCTCTGGGTGCCTCGGATGAGAACCTGGGGAAAAAACTGCTCCGGAAACTCAGTGTGTATCAGCAGCCAAGCACCTGACTGAATCGCAAATTTGTGAATCTGCCCAGTAATGACACGACACCTGCGTTTACAGCTGCACACACACACACACGCACACCTGCTTTTAGTCTGCATTTTCAAATTCCATCTGTTTCCTAGCAACCAGCCAGACAAACTGCAGCCCACACTTTTGTTTAATACAAAAAAGAACAATGTGATTTACGCAAGTAGGACATATTTCTGGGTCAGCAGCCTTTGTTGCTTCTGGAAAAACAGTTTTATCAAGAAATCATTCCTGCTGGTGCTCCGGCAAAGCTTTCTGACTAGCTTAACCAACTAGACTCATCAACCGTCATCGGTTCAATTATGTTTCTTACTTTCATTTATGCATTTAGAAGACACTTTTATACAACAATTCAAATTGTAAAATTTGAAGTATATACCTTGCTGAAAAGCAAACTTGGTGGAAAGCAAACGTATAACTTACAAACTAATAGATTGTAAAGTTACATTTGGTGTACTTTCAATATACTTTGAGCTTTCTTTATATATAGATATGTTTAGATATTATATATATGATTTATGTATCAACATTTTCTTAATTATTATATTAATTAAATACATAATATAGACTATCAGTTAATTTTGTGTGAATTATTTTTTACAAATCTGTATTTTGTTTATTCTTTCTTGAATGTCCTTAAAACTTAAAAACCTTGAAAGGGCTTTTCAACAATTTTTCAAACATGATTACAGTTAGAGTATATTAAAGAAGTACATTTACAGTAAATTAATTTAAAACCCAGTATATATAGATATAATATTTAATATTTAATGTTATTTTTTATTTTATTTTAAATATGCATTTGTCAAGCTAACATTCAAAGTATTGACAAACCTTGGTTTAATAAAATAATAAAAATAAAGTGGTTATGTGATTTTCATTTGATTTGATTCTTACATTCAAATTCAAATTGCAATTCTGTTTCCCGTTTCAGTTCAAATTGAATTCAAATTCAGGACTTGAATTGAAATTTGAACAGCATCTGAATGGTGCACAATTCTGCCAGAAACGTGTCCTATTTGCTGAATCACAGTCTTAATCAATCAGACATTTTCATCACTTATTCATGCTTATCAGTTGACAACCTTTTTACTTCAATTATTCAGGTCAGTTTAAAACTAGGCATTTTACATTTCACTTTCTACTCTCTAGGCAACAAAAAAAGAAAGAAGTCTTGTGATGGAGATAAACCTTTGGAAGACAATCCTGAACAATCACAGGTGAAGACCTAGCATTCATTGTAAGGGTTTGCTTCTCCCACAAATGTGAAATCCTCTGCAGCCCTCCTCTGATCCTGAGTGAGAGAAAGCACAACCCAGTGTACAATGACCACCACAACAGATGTAGCATCAGAAAACCTTGCCTTCAGGAATATAATGTTACAACAAACCTGAAATATACAACATCCAGCAAGACACATGTTTTCTTTCATTGACGAGATGCTACATAACCGTTGATATACTACAGTTTTGATGGCGGTTTATGATGATGTCATCTCCAGTCACTGTGGTAATGACATTGTGACCTCTGACTCCGGGCAAAGCCAGCAAGCACAAGCCTGGAAACCTGAAGCCAACCATTTGAATAATGAGAGGGCATAACCTTTAGTATGTCACAAAATATGGTCATCTTTCAGTAGAAACAAGGTGTTTATTGTGTGATTTTCTATCATATTTAGTGAGAGGTATTTGTCAGGCTGTGCCTGGAACTTAATCAAGATATCAGAGGCAGATTTGAGACGGATCAGACCCATTTATTTCATATTCTGTTGAATAGCCGAGATGTTGACAGAGAAAAAATACCTATATTAGGGAAAAGTGCTGTCAGAGTCTTTTTTTTTTTCTTCTAGTTTCTGTGTTTAAAGTATGGATATTTTATGTTGATTTCTTATCATTTTGCTTTAAGTTTTGCACTTCTGTTCGGCTGAGAGCACAGGGTACAAAGAGATATGGCTTTTTTTTCTTTCTAGCTATTTTTGGCCATATTCAATAGTTTTTTTTAAAATAGTGTGAGATGCCAGTGCTAATGGTCTAAGCACATGTATCTGAAGATAGATTTATTTGTTTAAAAATAATAACATTTATTATATTGGCATGCTTTTCTCAAACAGCAGTGTTATTATTGTTATTATTAGAACAACATTGTGTTTACTGTATGAAATATAGATATTTAGGACATGCGCAAGCCATAACTTGAACAAACTTGAAGCATTGATACTAAAATGTCACCTCAGATAGATATATATCAGATATATATATATGAAAATAATAAGCAATATCCAAAACATGCAAGAAGCCTATAGTATTTATTTATTTTGAGCCCTTTTGAAAATGATAGAATATTTAGTAATTTATTGCAACGTGCTGAGTTTCCTTTCATAAGCATGCTGCTATGTAAATTTAATCTTCAAGCTCCATACCTCCTGTAAATTAGAGCCTTTTTAAATGGCATTCATACTATCATTCAAAAGTCTGAGGCCACTAAGATTTTTTTAAAGGAATTAATACTAATTAATTAATAAGGATATGCTTTAAATGGATTTAAAAAAAAAGTTTCAGGAAATATATTTTATAATGTCACAAAAAAATTATATTTAAAATAAATTCTGCTTATTTGAACATCAAATAATAATAAAAATTGATTTTTAATAATAAAAATTAATAATAAGAAGAAATGTTTTTCGAGCACAAAATCAGCATATTAGTATGATTTCTGAAGTATTCTGTGACACTTAAAACTGGAGAAATGATGCTGAAACTTCAGCTTTGCATCAGAGAAATAAATTACATTTTAAAGCATATTTAGAGAGAAAACAGGTATTTTTAATTTGTAATAATATTTCACAGTATTAGGGTTTTTACTGTATTTTCAGTCAAATAAATGCATACTTACTGGGTATATAAGAGACCTTTTTCATAAACAAAAAAAATCTTACTGACCTCAAACTCTTAACCAGAAGAGTATCAGAAAAATATCTGAGCTGCCATCACTGGTTCACTGCCATGACTTTCCCAGCATGCCGTCTTCATGACAAACTAACCAATCTCAGCCCATCCCTGCCAAAAACAGGTCACATGATTACATTATGCCAGGGGATTATACATTGCATGAAAGGCTGTTTTTTTCTGAGTATGTCGAGTTAATACCTCTCTCCTGCATGCACGCAGCAGACACTGGTGAAATGTAGAGACTGTTGGGCCACAAGCGAGACTCTTTTTGCCTCTATGCTAACAGTGTCCCTACCACACCACAAGGAAGTCGAACACAGAAAGCACAAAGACTCAGGCTGGAAACCACTGGATGTCTGTTTCTTTCCCCTTGATATTTATCCCTATATTGAATAGCAATAACCAAGCTAGCCCCTTTTATAAAGTTGCTTTGCATCTTGATGATCTTGAGTGAACTGAATGTGCCTGATTGCTTTCAGGCACATTCACAAGGACACTTTGTGTTGTGCAATACTGTGAGCTAAAGTCACTGTACAGAGAGCACATGCTGACGGGAAAAGACAGAAAGAAGAGGGGGCAGCACTTTTAATGTCACTGTGCTGCATTGCAGGGTGGGCTGAGTGACGCATGCTGACGTCTGGTTCAACCCCTCCAAACAAACAGATGATTGACTCAAGCACTGATTGACTCAGCTGCTTCCAGTGAAACGACACATTCAATGATGTGTATATTTAAGCCTTAATCTGTGGGTATTTGCTTAAGACGTTTTCACTCTCTGTACAGTGAGTTGGCCGAAGGATAGATATATGTTTCTACAGTTTTCAAAGACTTCTATTTGAAAACACCTGATGAATTGTGTATGACTTTACAAAAAATGATGCTCTGATTATATAAGGACATATATATATATATATATATATATATATATATATATATATATATATATATATATATATATATATATAAATAAAATATCAAATATTCTATTAAGTCTTGATGTGGTATATTAGAATAAGAAGTACCACTGAACTCTCAATAAATTAATTTTTGACTCAAATTTGTCTTGGAAAACATAATTTTTGTTCGAATGCAGTAAATGAACACATTTAAGCAATATAGCAACACCAAAGGTTTATTATTACACATTCTTTGAATATGCTTAATCATAAAGTGTGTTCTGATGCCACCAGATCAGGCAGAATCTGCTACACTGAGGGTCTATCATCACAGGTGCCATCTGTGCCTGTTAAATGGCTTTTTTTTTATAGCTTTGCATAGAGTGAAAAGTTACTTATTAGTTCACTCAAAAATGAAAATCTGAATCCGAAAATGTACTCACCTCAGGCCATACAAGATGTACAGTAGATCTGTTTCTGTGTCAGACATGGAGAAATGTATCATAACATCACTTGCTCACCAGTGGATCCTGTGCAGTGAATGGGTGCCATCAGAATGAGAGCCCAAACGGCTGCTAAAGACATCACAATAATCCACAAGTAATCCATATGACTCCAGTCTATCAACTGATGTCTTGCGAAGCGAATATCTTAATGGGTTTTTATCATCAAACTGTGACTTCCAGTTAAAATACGAGTCCTCAATCAGGAGAAAAATATGCTCAGATCTTGGACAGTTCTAATCAAATATGACAATATGGTTTTGCTTTGTTTCTTACAAACATTTTCATGTCACAAAATGTCATTTAATGGACTGGAGTGGTGTGAATTATTGTGATGTTTATCAGCTGTTTGGACTCTCATTCTGACGGCACCCATTCACTGCAAAAGATCCAATGCTGATTCAATGATGTAATGATACATTTTTACCAGCAAGTTTAAAATTGGCATGCTTATAATATGAATATATACCAGAGTAAATTCTAGTGCCAATTGCTCTCTGTGTAGTTAATAAATCACATTTTAATACACCATGGTTTTATCTTTAACAAAATAATTTGCCAATGCTGTTATAGTCTAAACTTAAGTTACAAAGTTGAACATTAGAGGGTTTGAAAAGAACTGAAGGTGCAAAATTGTCCTAATTAAACTAACAATTTTCATCACATTACTCAGTGCTTGTTTTGTGCCAGAATATTCACTTCTGACCAAGTTAATGCATCCCTGATGAAAACAAGTATTGATTTCTTAATACCCCAAACTTCTGAATGTTACTATAAATATACTACATGTATTATATTACTATATGTGACTTGGGCTACTAAAACACACCAAATGTTTGTTTACCTCATTTATTTGAATGCACTTTGATTAGTATATTTGTGCACAAGAAGTTTTAATACACCTAGAGGTTTGATCTTTTGAGACTAAGCAGTGTGGGAGAGTAATGGACTAATTGCTGCACATTTATTAAATGGTCCTGCAGTGCACAAATGAGCCTGAACACAACACAAAAACACAGCAGTGTAAGTGATGGAGCAGAATCAGCACATTAAAAAGACATCAGAAAATAAAGTGCAAAACAATGCCTGGGCTCTTCACAACTCAGAATTTCCAGAACATTAAAGACGATGAGCTTAAAGGAATAGTCAACCCACAAATCACTTTTCTGTATAATTTACTCTCTTTGAGCTGTCAGAGATCCAATATCCCAGAATGCACCTCTTCACAGACCACAATACAAGGTTTCATCCTCTATTGCTTACAATAAGTTTAAAACTGAATCAAAAAAAGTGGATTTTAAGGGAAAATGTTTCTTCAAGCTATTTATTTTGAGGTAAGAGCATCAGGAATTGACAGTTAAACACAATCTAACGCCCCCATTATTCAAGTTCTAGAGTCGTCTCTGTGTGCATGTTTTAAGAATACAGACACACAGATCATAAAACATGCACACCTTCCTTCAGTTCCGCACTCAGTACAGTTAAATCTACAGACACAATGCTAAAATTCAATTATATATATATATATATATATATATATATAATACACATATATATTTATATATCTTCTGGGACCGTTTCATTTCTTTATAATTACAGTTAAAATAGATTGTTGAAATGCTGATTAGACCAGCAAAGTTGGTGAGTGAAGGTGTGTATCAGTGTGTGTGTGTGTCTATGTTCCTGAAGACACACACACACAAACAGGAAGTGTTGTAAAGGTGCTCATTGGACTGTAGTGACAGCCTCATGAATGGACTCGGCCACATAGTCGATGTTCTTGGTGGTGAGGCCACACATGTTTATGCGACCGCTCGCCATAAGATAAATGTGCTTTTCTTTCACCAGGTACTCCACCTGCTTAGCTGTAAAACAGAAAATAACATTTTTAAATGGTTAAGTAACAGTTTATGTAAATTTGAAATGGACACATTGCATTAATAATAATAATAATAATAATAATAATAAAATGCCTTTTTTCTTAACTACTTTTCCAGTACTAACTTTAAATTATTTTACTAATGCTAATGTTTGACTATTTTCTCAGTACTAACTTTTAACTATTTTCTTAAGCACTAATTTTAACTATTTTCTCAGTACTGATTTTTTAAAATCTATTTTCTAAGTATTAGATTTGAACTATTTTCTCAAGTACTAACTTTTAACTGTTTTCTAAATACTAGTTTTAACAAATCTCTGATTACTAGCTTTTAACTATTTCTAAGTACTATCTTCTTAACTATTTTCTTAGTACTAATTTGTAACCTTTTTTTCTAAGTAATAACTTTTAACCATTTTAAGATCTAACTTTATTTTCTCAATAGGGTTTAACTGTTTTCTCAGTACTAAGTTACTACTATTTTTTCAGTACTAGCTTCGAACTATTTTCTCTGTACTAATTTTTAACTATTGTTAAGTACTAGCTTATAACTATTTTCTTCAGTACTAACTTCTGTTTTCTAAATACTAGTTTTAGCTAAACTCTGATTACCAGCTTTTAACAATTTTTTGTACTAACTTTTAACCTTTCTTCAAAGTAGTAACTTTAATCTGTTATAAGTACTAACTTTAACTATTTTCTCAGTACTGTACTGTATAACTATTTTCTCAGTATTAACTTTATTTTCTCAGTACTCATTATTTATATATTTTTTCTAAGTACTAGCTTTTAACTATTTTCTCAATTACTAACTTTTAACTATTTTCTTTAGTACTAGCTTTTAACTATTTTTTTTTTCAGTACTAGCTTTTAAGTTTCTCAATACTAGCTGTTAACTATGTTCTTAGGTACGAGCATTTACCTTCTATTACTTTTAAAGCCTATAGTTGCAGTAATGTGTAATTAATCAGCAGGTAAAGCATTAGTGAGTCAAGTCAGAACAGATGTGTCCAGTGGTGAGACCCATGATGAACAGAGTTAGAAGCGCTGGAAGGAGATACTTACGGTTGAGTCCGGTGAAGCTAAACATGCCGATCTGTTCAGTGATGTGCTCCCAGGTTCCTGGAGTTCCAAGTGCTTTGAGTTTTTCCTTCAGCTGAGCACGCATGAGCAGGACTCTGTCTGCCATGGTCTTCACATTGTCCTTCCTGTAGAAAGATGGTAAAATGCCAGACTATAAATAACTATAAGTAAATAAATAAAACATACACATACACTCGTGAATCTCAAAATCTGTCACGAACACATCCAGGTCACAAAGAAGTCCTCCACAGCTCTGCATCTAAAACAAAAAACTAATTTGATAATGCTGAGTTCCAAACTCTCTACCATGTACAGTAGACAAAGTAGTTTTAACAAAATATGAATGAAGATTTATATTTATTATGCAGAGTGGTGCTATTTTTTCTATGATCTATACCGGTGATATTTTTTTAAATCAGCATAAATGAAAAGCAGTGCATTTAATACTTTAGAATTTAAGTTTACATTTATGCATTTAGCAGACACTTTACAGTGCATTCAGGATATACACTTTATTTATTTGTATTTTTTTTTTTACCAGTATGTGTGTTCCCTGGGAATTGAACCCACAACCTTTTGTGCTGCTAAGGCAATGCTCTACCACTGAGCACAGTAAATAATCTGTAACTGTTGCTGTTTTTTCCCATAACAGTAATGAAAATTAGATTTTTTTTTATTTATTTTTTTAATACACTAATGGGAATTTTGGGAGAAATGGGTTTTCTTGAGAATCACTTAAAAATTATATATTTGCGCTATTAAATGTTTTTTTTTTTTTTACCAAACACATGACTCTAGATTCATTTGATCTGCAATCACCATTCAGCAAAGAGTTCAGGGGTGTTGAGTGTGATGGCAACCAGACGTGCACCCTGGGACGGAGGGTTGGACCAGGTGACTCGAACGATCTTCTCCATTTGAGACAATACACGGTTCAAATTGTCTTGGTCTTTGGCTACAACAGTCAGGTTCCCCACTCTCTCATCTGTGGAGTCAGATTATTCTTTACAATCAAATGGTTCTGAACAAGGACACAATACAAGGCATTAAAATGGAATCTCTAACATGTAACACTGGAACCACTTACTGTACAGACCGAAGTTCTTTGAGAATGACTGGGCACAGAATAATTCAAAACCTTGTGACACAAAATAGCGGACAGCCCAGGCGTCCTTATCTAAATTTCCTGAGGCAAAACCCTGATAGGCTGAATCAAAGAAGGCAAACAGACTCTTTCGCTGAAGAGAGAGATGAGAGAAAAAAATTGTCAGATAACAACATCTTTGCCATGCAAAAAGGCATTTCAGGAACATTATGTGTCCTGTATGACTCTACAGTTTTGATGAGATATGTTGGCTTTAGGCGATTATGCAATAGTTAACTCAGCATTTATAAAACTGCTAAACTTAGACAACAGTAGGTTGTAATTGCAAGTTGTGCTTAAATGGCTTATTACCTGCAATTAGGATCCTTTTTTTGTACCATGAGCTTTAGTGTTCTAATCTGAGTGAGATGATGTGGGGTTGTTGTGATGGTCTCACCTTCATGACATCAGCGATCTGCTTCCATTGGTCCTGGGTGGGATCTGTGCCGGTGGGGTTGTGAGCGCAGGCATGCAGCACAAAGATGGAGTGATCAGGTGCGCTCTGACAGGAAAGACATTTCATTTGGACTGTATGTAGCAGATGTATTCAAACTTTTTACCACAAAGAGCTAAAAATCTCATTTAATTTAGATTTGTAGGCCAAAATGTGTAAAATAAAGTTTTACGTCAAATCAAATTTACATTAAATCAAATTCACTTATTGTTTCTTACATTTCAATGCAAAAATAAAAAAAAGTTACAACAAAAATATAAATAAGAAATTATGTTCTGCTTTAATTCCTCTTGTAATACGGTATAGTGATACAAATCCTGGTTTTGGCATCTCTAAAAAATCAAAAATAATCTACCATTGAAAAGTTTTGGTTCAGTATGACTTTTTTTAATGTTTTTAAAATTATTCCCACGATGGCAAAGCTGAATTTTCAGCATCATTACTCCAATGTTCAGCGTCACATGATCCTTCAGAAATCATTCTAAATATTTCTTATATTTATTTCTTAAAACGATCAATTTTCAATTTGAGCTGCTTAATATTTTACCATAGGATTCTTGGATAAATAGAAAGCTCAAAGAACAGCATTTATTTGAAATAAAAATTTTTGTAACAATCTAAAAGTTTCAAACTAGATCAATTTAATGCATCCTTGCTGATTTTGCTTATTTAAAAAAGAAATGTTTCTGACACCAAACTTGGTAGTGTACTCTACGTTTTTTTTTTTGTTTTTTAATAACATGTTTAGATCCATTAGAAAATACCACTAAAGCAAGAAAATCGGAACTAATACCATGACTGTCATGCTCAACACTTCTTTTCGGGCATAATCAAATGTTTTTAGATAACATTATCAATTACTGATAAATAAGTAACTAGGAAGAGCTTGTTTCGTTAAAGACAATGGAATTTCAAAATCACTGCTAACCTCTAGGTCACCCAGAAAACCTTCCAGATCGAGTCCACGCTTCCCTGCATCCCAGTATTTGTATGGACGGATGTCCTCAAATCCAGCGTTAGAGAAAACAGCATTGTGGTTCTCTTGAATAAAAGACCACAAACTGAACTGAACATTTTAGGCATTTGACACAATAATGCATAAAAACAAAGTTAATTATTGAACATAAGGTCAGCATGCTACGCTCTTTAGAGGCAAAACTTTAACATATACTTTATATTGTACATTGTATTTTCCTTGAGTAAATAGATCTGCTGCTCACCCCATGTGGGTGCTGACACATAAATGGGCGTTTTTGTGTTGTCAGTTCCATTATACCAACGGCGAAGAAACTCTGCTCCGATCTTCAGAGCACCAGTGCCACCTAAACACTGCACGGCTCCTACCTGCAATACAACAACAACAGACACATCTACATTAGAATGCTACCACTTCAAAATGTGTAACAATGTCTAAAAATAAACCTTTTGCTAGATATGAAAATGTCATGATTTCTGAAGGACTATGTGACACTGGAATAATGTAGGTTTGCCATTACAGGAATAAATTACATTTTAAAACACCTTTTTTTTTTTTTTTTTTTTTTTTTTAAGTATCTCATCTGACCCGATTGTCCTTGATGGCAGGACTGTCTTCACCCAGAGCAATCTTAGAAGAGCTTGAACGAAACTCTGGCAGGCCTAGAATGGGCAGGTACTCGTGGTTCAAACTATGGTCATCAACGATCATCTTCTCCACTTTTCTCACCACGGGCAGAACCCAGGGCTGACCTTCATCTGTCCTGTAGGCTAAGGGGAGAAAGACGATGAGCATTTAAACCAGACTGCTTCAAAATACAAACGGCAAATTTTTTTATACTTTTATTTAGCAAGAATGCATTACATTGATCAAAAGTGATAGCATTTATATATATATATATATATATATATATATATATAAAACATCATTTGACACTGAAAACTAGAGTAATGATGCTGAAAATTCAGCTTTGCCATTACAGACATGAATTAAACTTTAAAATATAAGAAAATGGAAAACTTTAAGCTTATATATTTCACAATAATACTGTTTGTACTGTATTTTTAAACAAATAAATGCACCCTTGGTGAGCAAGAAAGACTTATTTCAAAAACATAAAAACACTTTTGAACAGTGTACATTACAGCACCCTGAATTCCTGTCTAATCAATATCTGCAATGCGTAATTGTTCCTTTTTTATCAAGCCTGTCTATAATCAGGATTTATTTGTGAACTTTCACCAAAGAGCAAAATTAGCTTATTCAACATTAACGTGTCCTGATGCAACTCTTGAATTAAAAATCCTACACAAATACAGAAAAAAATGCATCATGTACATAAACTGAATCAAAAGATTGTGAAGTGCAGCAATGGTTTTAATAAATCGTCATGCCTGAATGTATCGAATATTAGATCAATTACAAGTTTATGGTGCAACTTATTTAGTTTAGTATAATTTTAAAAAAGCCTTTTAAAAGATATGGGATAAGCAGCATATTCAATGCATAATCTTTTGTCACCTTCTGCAGAAGTATGACAAGATGTAGTAGAAAGCACATGAAATCAGTGTTCTGGGTTGCTCAAGAGAGATAGGCCTAATCATTTCAATCTGAGGAAAGACCGCAAGTCAGGGGGAGGGGTTCAAAAACAGTCATGACTCAGGGATTTTCAATCTCAGAACCACAGGACAAGCGGAAGATAAAGATAATCCTCCCAGAATCCTCTGAGGTCAAGCCCTCTAACTGGGATCAGGAATAACTACACAGCAGATGACACATGACAACTGCTTCTACACAATAATACTGTCGACAAAACACAATCTATTCATCTCAAGTTAACAGCACTGCACATGGGCCTGGTCTCCAATAGAAACGACCAATGCTGGAAGAGTAACTCTATCCTTTAATATATTTAGAAACCCTAGATGCCTCTGGAGCTAAATGTCATGACTTTAGTTTAATGTCAGATCACTGTTTCATTTAATGTGATATAATACAAGTCATTTAAAATTTAACACCAATTCATTTTTTTATATATATTGTCTATATTTTAGAGTAATGGTCAAGTCATCAAAAATATGAAATAAGACTAATGGAAAAAATTGTTATTATGCAGGGACTGACCATGTTAAACAAAACATATTCTATTTTAAAAGTTTTTCTATTTGAAAGTATCTCTGCACAATTGTTGGGGTATTTTTTAAGCAGTATTTAATAGATTATTAATATATGAATTATTAAAAATAATAATTAAATAGCAACTAAAAAGTTAAATAATTGTTTAAATTCTTTAATCCATTTCAAACATGCATTAATAAGCATTAAAGCATGCAGTTCAATTGTTGGGTCCTTTCACTAAGACCAAAAATTTTATTTTTGAGTTTTGTATTATTTTGTATTATTCTATTTTACAAACATGAAGAGAAAATATAAGATCATATATAAGATGACTTGCATACAGTCTAAAACGATATACATTTCATGCAATTAAAAATATAACAGTTTAATGGAGTATCTCGTGTTACTGATGCTGTTAACGTTACTGGATTCCAGATAATAACGTAATAACGTACTGTGGCTCCCACCATCATAACCATTCAAAACAAAAATGTTGACTGTTGTCAAAGAGGATAACAGTGTGTGCATGGACACACTGACATTCATATTCATATATTCTGATATACACGTGTGTCGTAGGTGTTGATATTAAGAGCATCTCTCACCTCCGACTCCCAGATTCACCTTCCGGGGATTCTGATCTTCACGGAAATCTGCTGTCAGTTTAAACACTGCGACAGGAGCAGCTTGCGGGACTACACCAAATATCGACATGATATTGTGTTAATATTTCTGCTAATTATGAGCGAGAAGAGGGAGACTGCTACGCAAATACCGCTGGATTGAAGTGCGGTTTGATGGAGACAAACAGATTTTAACCTTCAGATGTGCGATTTGGCAATGGAGGACAAGGCGTGTCTTAACTGACCAATAGAAACCCAGAAGCTTGTGTTCGACTCGAAAATTACCCAATCATATTTTAGTACTGGAAGGTCAAGCCGCTACGTCATCAAAAAACGCGCGCGACAACACTGCGGGGACAAATGACAACTGGAAAGTGAAAGAGCGACGTGTCTTTTGACCAATGATAAAGTAGAGAGGGCGGGTTACGTTTGCGTTGTGTTGTGTTCATTCACACCCACACAGTTATATGAGTTCCGTATCCACATATCTGGATAATATTTGAAGTTGTGTAATTTATGGCTGTTATCTGCTTTTACGAAAACAAAAGTTTCATAACATCCGGCTTAGTTCACTTTAATGATGTTATCAGTACCCTGGACTTCCACCTTCCACCAGATATCAATTAAAAACACTGCTGAATTTGATATTGCTATCAAATTACAACACAGTAATTAAAGGCTATATAAATGTGGTTAAATATCACTCCTCGCAAATTTAATAGAAGAAATAGAGCACCTGTTTTGGATAGACCTCACACACACACACACACACACACACACACACACACACACACACACACACACACACACACATATATATATATATATATATATATATATATATATATATATATATATATATATATATACATTACATGTTAGTCTATATATTTACTGTAAGTATCCAGACAAGGAGAACAACACAAAATACAATTTCAACACTGTGCTTTGCTAAACTGACCTGAATATTTGGGCTATTTATATTGAATTAAAATTTACAATGCAACTCATCAAGAAATGTAAAAACTAACCCTTAAATTTGTTAACTTTTTTTTTTATTTTAACTTTTAAAGCATTCCAAATTTATGTAAATATCCTTTACATTTTATTGTTAATAATGCTTAATTACTGGTAGCCTATATCATATCATATCATATCATATCCTTTTTATATTATGTATTTAGTCTATACATGTTTTTATTTTTGTACATAGGTAAATACAAGTACATTTAGACAAGAAAAAAGATTTAGTATGTCATGTCTCTGTGAGGCCACAAGGTGGTGCTCTAAGCTTTTCACACTGTCCCACAAATAAACACTCACGATGTTTTAAGGTCTCTAATGGAATCATAATTCAAGGCCCAAGAGGATAAAGGGAAACATGAGCTGTTCTGTGGTATTTTTATCATGAAGGTCTGTAAAAATCTATGTGCAGACAACATTGTGACCTCTTGTTCACTTCTATTATTTCTTTTATAGTACTTATTTTAAAGTTAGCTAAAACAAAATTATTATAATACATTTACACTTCAAAAACGTTAAATAAAAATTTGTTTCTTTGTTTTCGATAATGAGCTTTTAAAGGATATACTTCAATTGATAGGTACTGTTTGAAAGTCACTCCAGGCAGCGTGAATGTTGCATCCTAAAAATGTCAATTTTTGTCAGCTTAAGAGATTGCATGCTTTTACTTCTCTTGACCTGCTATTAGCAAAAGAAATGAACCTGAAAAAGATATGAAACTGCCATCTCCCTCTTAGAGAGAGTAGCAGCACCATCAGATAACTTATCAACCTCAAATCACCTGCACAACCCAGACCTGTATTTCAAGTACTGCGATTGCTTTGTGTAAGAAAGTGAGCAAATCATTTCAATAACTTGCAAAATCCTACGATTTTAATGATTAAATTATGCGAACGTGGAATACATTTTTTTCTGCTTCTCAACAAAATTAATAAAATAAATATATATATATTTTTATAATTTTTAAATAAATAATTAACTTTTCACTGAAAGGTTCTGTGGCATCACTGTGAAAACACCCTTTAGGAACCTTAAAGGTGTATAAAGAAAAGGTTCCATGGATGTTAAAGGTTCTTCAAGGTAGCATAAAGAGCCTTTGAACTTATCAGTAAAATATTATATGCATAACTTTCATGATTACTCTACCAAAGCCTACCAGTTTTGTGTTGGGATGATCTTATGCCCTCACAACCCCCGGGAGGAGTAACTTCTGCACCTGCAGCATGCCCTCCATCTCCGTCTCTCAACTCCAGTGCAGTAGATGTTTGCATTCTTTGCCGGTCAGTAAGGGTAGCTTACCTGTGTGTTAACTGTCAGCTTTGTAATTATGGGATTTGGAGCTTCCAGCACAATGTTTGTTGGCCTGGGGACAGATAGAGAGAGACATCAGGCTGAGAGAAGAGCGGAGACCACAGAAGCATATGACACGAGTGTCAGTGTTTGCAGCTTCTGTCAGCTAATACCATATCAAAGAGCATTCATTAGAGACCCGCCTCAACAAATATGAAAACACTGCAGCATTATAAGTTTGCAATAACATTAACAAACATGTGCAATCTTGCATAATGATCAGCTTCATTCTAATGAACTCTACAAATAAACACAAAACGGTGTTCAAAAGGTAGAATTTGAGAAGTCTTCTTGACTTCAAAAGCATGCACGGACCATGACAGAAAGTCGGCAGCTCGTACCAAACATGTACACAGAGTGACATTCCAATGCAGGACCTTCTCGTGTTGTTCACGTGTTACATTAGCCTTCCTGCTATGGGTCAGCGCGCTTCGCTGAGTGAGGGCCTTTTCTAAACTCTATGTTGGTTATTTTGTTTTCTGTCACCAGTTTCATCAATTCTGTTTGATGGATTTGACTGAAAGACCACCATGTTTTCCCTTCACCGCATTCTGAGTCTGCGGACCCGAGACGTTCCTATTCCCAAGACCAAAATAGAGCAGCTATAGGTGGAGCTCAGTAAGTAGGTTAAATATCATGAGTCACTCTTTAAGAAAAGAGAGAAGAAAGAAAGAGGGGAGAAAAAAAATGTAGCATGAGATACCTCTTCAAGATCCAGAGTGGGCATGTTATGAGGGACATGTTGGTAAGAGATACGCTGTAGTTGGAGAAAAGGGCTAAAATGTCCAACAACAACATATTTCATCTGACAGATTTCATCACTCATCGAATCTCAGCAAGAATGTGACCGCATGTTCAGGACTGGGGTAATAGATTCTATGGCCACATTTGTCCCATTTTAACATGTTATTTTGTTATCAGATTCTATTTATTATTTTATTACTATTACTTTAATTGAATCTTTACATTTAAATATAAATTTATTTCAACATCATATATTTACATATTTTTAATATGTAATTTTTCATAGCATTTTAAACATTTTAGAAATAAAATTGCTAATTCCTTGTTCTGGTAATTTCATAACTAACATGTATCCTAAACACACGATAAGTTATGCAGAACAACTTATTCAGCAGTTTTTCTTCTCTTATTTCATATTCTTAACCTCAAAGAAAACTATTTGGTAGCTGTTGCAAATATCAATTGTGGGACATTTGTTGTAATTATAAACAAACTATATACAAACTATATATATATATATATATATATATATATATATATATATATATATATATATATATATATATATATATATATATATATATATATATATATATATATATATATATATATATATATATATATATATATATAGTTTGAGATGGAAAGTTTAGGTTTGTGACAAGTATAAATCGCTCAAAACTACACATAAAAGACATTGTAAATGTAAATTACATTAAACAAAGGTTTCTAAAACGTAACCCTTGGGACATAAACGTTGAAGAAATAACCATCAACATCAACCCAAATCTGAACTAATCTGAACACTGAGATGAAGTGTCTTCCTCAGTGTCTACTGGTGGTTACAGCCCTGTATGTCAACATGAATAAAAGTATGATGCATAAGTTCTGTTAAGTGTGATTAAAGTGTCATTACTCATTGAAAGGCTAATCCATTATAGTTCTGTACAAACAGAACAAGTCACACCCTATTTATTGAAGGCCGAACACATTTACTTGTACGACTTTCATTGTAGTAAAACACAGATATGTGTAAGCCTGTCTACATACTGAACAGATGTTCCTTTTCTTCCAATTTTGACCTTGTCTACTTTTCGATCTGACCGTTTTAAACAATGGGAGGAAGTGCAACCTCATGTCTACAAGTCTGCTGCCACCAATTGGTTTACGTCTTATTGAAAAGAACAAATAAACATACACGAAAGGGCCGTGCAAACATTGTCTTAATTCATACTTCACCACAAACATGTCAAATGGCAGCAGAAACATAGCTGATATATGCAGCTGTCCACAATTAGCCCTTATTTACTTCAGTCACCAGATTCAGAGCCTTTGTATGAACGCTGGGATTGTCACTCGCAAAAATATATCAAACACCACAAACTGAATCTCTTTGCCATGATTTTTTTGGAGGTTGTGAAACCACACAATTACACTTGTTTGAATTAGCAGTTCTGACAAATGCGTAATTGCACAAATATTTGCAAAGCAGATTGACAAGAGACCGCATCTATGGTCTCAGAGATTATAAATGTGGCGCGCTAATACTTCTGATTATTCAGCAATAAATAGTAAAGTCACGGAAATGAAAGAAATCCATCGCAATCACTGTGTCTGACAACTTGGAAGATTGCATGTTCCTACATGTCTGCTGTGAATACTTCTGAGAATTGCTGTTTTTGTCCTACACTATCATACTGCCATTTTTTCCCCCTTAAGAAGCCAAGCATATAAAGACATTAAAGGTAATAAATCTCATTTCAACAAGTCTTTTTGACTTTAATATGTTAAGAAAGACGGTATATACATTAATTATAATCAATAAGAGTTTTTAATATTATAATAAAAAGTTTACTTGTCTTCCAACATGCTTGTTCTGAAACATTTCCATCTTAAAGTTTTTTTTTTATTTGGTGGGGGGCGGAGGATCAGTAATTTCAAATCTAACTATCATGCATCCAAAATTACTGCAATAAAATCATATTTTTTACTTTTGAAAGCAAATGTTGACCAAAACGTATCTCAATCTGACACAATGCAGAATGGCATATTCTGTTCATAAGTGATATTCACCTTGACCTTCCCTCAAGTTTCACATTCCTTGAGACCACAACTGTCTATATGGTAACCAAGTATAAGTTTTGAAAAAACAAAAAACCTTCCATCAGGGTTAAATCATTGGTTGTGGTGGAAATGGCACCACAACTGTTTATCACAGTTGTCAATTGATCAGCTAGGCCTGCTTGCACAAACCAAGGGATTCCCAGGACTGCAATCTCAGGGGCTGCAAACAACTGCCTATTTCCCAACAGAAACGAGCCATTCCAAACCCAAGCCAAATGTAGGAGCCGAAACGAGCTTCCTTTTTATTTACAGCTGCGACGGCGAATGAATGGGATCTCATGCTCGAATAGAAACAAATTGTCAGTTTGATGGGAGACGCCACACTGACTGCTCTGAGTTACACAGGCTCCCTGCTCGCAACATGTTTATCCAGTGGAAGGTCATGTGGTGTGCATCCCCAAATGAACAACATATAAATCTGAATAAAATTAATTGTATTATTGTTTGAATGACAATCTTTGTAAACTGTGCGCATACCAGCGGTCAGATGAACTTGAAGCAACCTTTCCTTTTATTTTTGCCTCTCTGGCACGGCCCAGGGAATGTTTAGACAAAAAAGAGGAAATCTAGCCGTTCACATCCCACTGGAAGACTTTGTGTAGCTACTCTGTGTCTTAATCACCCCTGTCTGTTGTAATCGAATATTTAGGTTACGGCCTTCCTCTCTCACCACATTACCTACGGCGTAGGTCACACACATTACAGACTAAATGCTTGGTAATTTGCGCACATGTATACAAACACACACCTGCAGGGTTAAGGCCATGAGGGAAAATACAGCTGTCTAATTTATTAGTCCCAGGAGGCTGTGTGTATTTCTCCTGGCCTGACTTCCGTCAGCGGGCCTCCAGACCAGACCTCCCTAACTCAAAGCTCTGGTGTGACAGGGAATGTCTGGTGCTGCAGCGCCTCGCCTCCCTCTTTTCCTCCCCGTCTACACAGAAACGGGGAAGGCTATCAGTCATATGGCTGGGTCAGATGCACAATGGTTCCCGGCGAGGTCTCAAGGCCTGGCGCAGCACACGGCCTGAAACCAGGAGCTGATAAGACTCACCTTCCGGGACCTAACAGGATCTGCACCTCCTCAGATACGCCTTCTGTATATATGGGCCTGTTGAGAACCGTGTGAGGACATTTCCTCTAGTTGGCCACTGCGAACGAGTCCTTACCTGCGTGCGATCTTAAAAATAACAGCTCTTTATTGGTTTATTTGGTTCAATGAAGAGCGTTTCACATCCAACTAACCTTTCAATTCCACAGTAAAAAAAATAAATTATATATATATATATATATATGCTCAGTGCAAGATTCTTTGGGGGAACCAAATATGAAGCATTTTAGAACATTTATTTTTAAGAGTATAGGTTAAGAAACGGTATGTACAATTATTAATAAACTTTGAAATGTTTGTTTTAAAATGTTTTTGATGCTACACTGACTTCTAATAAGGCAAATGGCTTCTGTTTCTTTCCCACGTTCACCACCTCAAACTTGTATTTGGGGAGTTTGATTAGTAGGCTATGAAATTCAAGGGAGGAATGCTTTACGGCATCCTATATCGCAAAAATAATTTGTGCATGGCAGTGAAGCTACCGCATTACATACAGAACTAATTTTTACCTGGTCACTAGTGGTTACTTATTCTCGACAGAGAGTAAGCTACGAGATTTTGGATCAGCTAGCCACTGTAATTACGACAGTGATCTAGCCTATTTACGACGGGAATCCCACTCACTTAACTGTAGGTGGCTCCAAAGTGTCACGTCTGGTGTACAGAACACACAGGAGAGAGAACCAATAGCGGGTATGCCTTTTATTAGGGGTTAATCCACAGAGCATAAACAGTCCAGGCGTGAGTCGAAAACCAGAAGAGCAATCCAAACATAAACAAACACGACGGCAAGGCAAGGCAAGATGACGGACAAGAATTAACGTTCAACATTCAACAAGGACTCCGTGACTGAGACTCAGACAGACCAGGTATAAATACACACAAGGATGATGGGGAAACAGGAGACAGGTGGGGAACACAATCAATTACCTAAACAAGGAGGAAGGTGACCAAATAAGGGAGACAGAAAGTGATAAGGTGATAGACACCGTGAGAAGGAGGACATCTAGTGGACACCCAGGGACACAACCCAGACACTGTGACAGAACCCCCCCTCTACGGAGCGGCTCCCAGACGCTCCACGACAGACACAAGACAGACCAGGAGGGAGGCGGACAGGTGGAGGCTCAGGGGGAGGGACGGAGGGCCAGAAAAGAAAGACATTGGAAACAGGCACCAGACAGTAAACACAAAACAGGAAGACCAGGAGGGAGGAGGACTGGAGGAGGTTCAGGGGGAGGGATGGAGGGCCAGACTACAGAGGGGAACAGGGACAGGAGTCAATACAAAAACAACAGACAAACACAACATGAAGCCCCCCCAGGGCGGGGCAGAAGACCACCATGTCCGTGTGGTCAAAGCAAAAAGCCCCCCAGGGTGGAGCCGAAGACCACCACGTCCTCGTGGTCAGAGCGGAAACCCCCCAGGGTGGAGCGGAGGACCACCACGTCCTCGTGGTCGACGCCAGAGTCCCCCAGGGCGGAGCGGATGACCACCACCCCCCTGTGGCCGATGCCGGAGTCCAACAGGCCCGAGCAGCAGCCCACCCAGTGACTTGACTTGACTCCGAACGTCCCACGGTGACCCGCCCTGACTCTGGAAGGTCATCAGTGGCTGGTCCTGACTCTAGACCGGTCTTGGGCACCGAATCGGGAACGGCCTCAGGCACGGGCACCGAATCGGGAACGGCATCGGGCACCGCCTCGGCCTCCGGAACAGCATCGGGCCCCGCCTCGGCATCGGGCACCGCCTCGGCCTCAGGAACAGCCTCGGGCACCGCCTCGGCCTCGGGAACAGCCTCGGGCACCGCCTCGGCCTCGGGAACAGCATCAGGCACCGCCTCGGCCTCCGGAACAGCGTCGGGCACCGCCTCCGCATCGGACACCGCCTCGGCCTCCGGAACAGCATCGGGCACCGCCTCGCCCTCCGGAACAGCATCGGGCACCGCCTCGGCATCGGGCACCGCCTCGGCCTCGGGCACCGCATCGGCCTCGGGAACAGCCTCGGGCACCGCCTCGGCCTCGGGAACAGCCTCGGGCACCGCCTCGGCCTCCGGAACAGCATCGGGCACCGCCTCCGCATCGGACACCGCCTCGGGCACCGCCTCGGCATCGGCCTCCGGAACAGCATCGGGCACCGCCTCGGCATCGGGCACCGCCTCGGCCTCGGGCACCGCATCGGCCTCGGGAACAGCCTCGGGCGCCGCCTCGGCATCGGCCTCCGGAACAGCATCGGGCACCGCCTCGGCATCGGCCTCCGGAACAGCATCGGGCACCGCCTCAGCCTCCGGAACAGCATCGGGCACCGCCTCGGCCTCCGGAACAGCATCGGGCACCGCCTCGGCCTCCGGAACAGCATCGGGCACCGCCTCGGCATCGGGCACCGCCTCGGCCTCGGGAACAGCCTCGGGCACCGCCTCGGCCTCGGGAACAGCCTCGGGCACCGCCTCGGCCTCCGGAACAGCATCGGGCACCGCCTCGGCATCGGCCACCGCCTCGGCCTCGGGCACCGCATCGGCCTCGGGAACAGCCTCGGGCACCGCCTCGGCCTCGGGAACAGCCTCGGGCACCGCCTCGGCCTCCGGAACAGCATCGGGCACCGCCTCGGCCTCCGGAACAGCATCGGGCACCGCCTCGGCCTCCGGAACGGCATCGAGCACCGCCTCGGCATCGGCCTCCGGAACAGCATCGGGCACCGCCTCAGCCTCCGGAACAGCATCGGCCTCGGGCACCGCCTCGGCCTCCGGAACAGCATCGGCCTCGGGCACCGCCTCGGCCTCCGGAACAGCATCGGGCCCCGCCTCGGCATCGGGCACCGCATCGCCCTCCGGAACAGCATCGGGCACCGCCTCGGCCTCCGGAACCGCATCGGGCACCGCCTCGGCATCGGACACCGCCTCGGCCTCCGGAACAGCATCGGACACCGCCTCGGCCTCCGGAACAGCATCGGCCTCCGGAACAGCATCGGGCACCGCCTCGGCCTCCGGAACAGCATCGGGCACCGCCTCGGCCTCCGGAACAGCATCGGGCACCGCCTCGGCATCGGGCACCGCCTCGGCCTCCGGAACAGCATCGGGCACCGCCTCGGCCTCGGGAACAGCATCGGGCACCGCCTCGGCTTCGGGCACCGCCTCGGCCTCGGGAACAGCATCGGGCACCGCCTCGGCCTCGGGAACAGCATCGGGCACCGCCTCGGCCTCGGGAACAGCATCGGGCACCGCCTCGGCCTCGGGAACAGCCTCGGGCACCGCCTCGGCCTCGGGAACAGCCTCGGGCACCGCCTCGGCCTCGGGAACCGCATCGGGCACCGCCTCGGCCTCGGGAACAGCCTCGGGCACCGCCTCGGCCTCGGGAACAGCCTCGGGCACCGCCTCGGCCTCGGGAACAGCATCGGGCACCGCCTCGGGAACGTCCTCTGGGCTTTGAGGAACGGTAGACGCCTGTCTCCTCCTCCTCCGCCCTCTATGTTGGCGAGTCGGTGACACCTTGTCTGGAGACTCAGGCGTTGGGTCGGCCATCTTGTGCTGTGGCGCTGGGCTGGCGGCCATCTTGTGCTGTGGCGCTGGGCTGGCGGCCATCTTGTGCTGTGGCGCTGGGCTGGCGGCCATCTTGTGCTGTGGCGCTGGGCTGGTGGCCATCTTGTGCTGTGGCGCTGGGCTGGTGGCCATCTTGTGCTGTGGCTCTGGGCTGGCGGCCATCTTGTGCTGTGGCTCTGGGCTGGCGGCCATCTTGTGCTGTGGCTCTGGGCTGGCGGCCATCTTGTGCTGTGGCTCTGGGCTGGCAGCCATCTTGTGCTGTGGCGCTGGCTCAGCAGCCATGACATTAACCGTCTTGGGAATCTCTAGGATCTTGGACAGCGTAGCGAAATAATCCAAGAAGGAGTCAGCGGCCCTCTTGGGCGTTGGCGCTGAGCTGGCGGCCATCTTGCACCGTGGCGCTGGGCTGGTGGCCATCTTGTGCTGTGGTGCTGGACCCGCGTTCATCATGGGCAGTGTCGCTGGCTTTCTCCTTCTGCCCTGGCGAGACGGCGGCTCTGGTCCCTCCCACGTGAGCCCAGAGTCAAAGGGGAGCCATGGTGGAGAGCGGTGCTGGGCTTC
Source organism: Carassius carassius (assembly GCF_963082965.1). NCBI lineage: Eukaryota > Metazoa > Chordata > Actinopteri > Cypriniformes > Cyprinidae > Carassius > Carassius carassius. The sequence continues at coordinate 6,391,969 of NC_081768.1, forward strand.
CTCTCGCCCACCTCCCCCTCGGCGCCCTCCCCTGGTCCCGCGAAACACGACCAGGCGGGTTCCCTCAAACTGAATGCCTCTCTCCCGCTCGGAGGCTGGGGAAGAAGCGTAACTCGACATACCGCTGGGTCTCAAAGTGACGGAGTCCTTCTGTCACGTCTGGTGTACAGAACACACAGGAGAGAGAACCAATAGCGGGTATGCCTTTTATTAGGGGTTAATCCACAGAGCATAAACAGTCCAGGCGTGAGTCGAAAACCAGAAGAGCAATCCAAACATAAACAAACACGACGGCAAGGCAAGGCAAGATGACGGACAAGAATTAACGTTCAACATTCAACAAGGACTCCGTGACTGAGACTCAGACAGACCAGGTATAAATACACACAAGGATGATGGGGAAACAGGAGACAGGTGGGGAACACAATCAATTACCTAAACAAGGAGGAAGGTGACCAAATAAGGGAGACAGAAAGTGATAAGGTGATAGACACCGTGAGAAGGAGGACATCTAGTGGACACCCAGGGACACAACCCAGACACTGTGACACAAAGTCGCAAAAATGCAAAAAACTACATACAGTTGCTTTAAAACGCTGCAGATATTAATCTAAAACATATTCTCAACTCATAAACATGAATTAACATTGTATTCTCACAGACTTTGGATTTGAGCCTAAACACTCGCCTGATGTTCACAGCATTCGCTGGCTTTGAGTTTGTACAGAATGCTGTGATGTCAATGAGCAGTTGATGGTCCGAAAAGATGCAGGCCCTTGACCCACTTCTGGTACCTCTACATCTAACCTTAGTCAGTGTCCAGATGAAGATGATCTATTGGCCTCTCCCTCCCTCTGCGGACCGCCTCACTGTCATGGTGCTCAGGTCTGGGTTTTGTTAGGTCCAGGAAACAGGCTCTTCCTTTACATAAACATGGGCTTAAAACCTTTTTCTTTTTTTTCTTTGTGGGACTGGCATCAGCACGCAAAAGTCTTGGTACCTCAAGACAGAAGGTTGGATAATTATTGTTTTAAACACTAAAGCGCCATGCAGTAAACATTTTGAAGGATGGGGAAATTTAAGATGGGCCAAATCATTTGCTGTGCTGCAAGGTATTGGTAATTATAAGGTATTTACAAGGTATTTATAATATTAGATAAGTAAAAAAAAAAAAAAAATATATATATATATATAATATATATATATATATATATATATATATATATATATATATATATATATATATATATATATATATATATATATATATATATATATATATATATATATATATATATATATATATAATTAACAAAGCTACAGAAGATGTGTGTGCCATAATGAACTTCTGCACAAAAACTAAATGGACAAGTACTGGACAATATCAATAACACCACAGTCTGGACAATAAGCTATCTATGAACGCAATAAATGAAATAATACATTTTATTTACAATATCTGAACATCTTAAAATCTAAAATCATAATATATAGGCCTACTGCAAAGAAGTAAATCGAACATGAAACAGCTACGTCTTTATAAAGCTGACCTCAATCATTAGATGTTCAGAAACAAATTCCTTATGCAGTTTCACAAAAATAAATAATCAAACGTGTGCATGTATATAGTAAGCTATGTAAACGTACTTTTAATCAATTAATCATCATGCGATCTGATATAAAAATCGACTATCGTAAATAATAATAATAATAATAATAATAATAATAATACATGCAGTTGTTCTGGTTTGACCATTCATTAATATTTTTTGTCTTAGGTAAAATCACTACTTTGTTAAAGGTAGCTGCACAAAACATTTAATTTAATCACAAATTATATTAACAAAACTTTCTAGGCTTTAATATAATATAATATAATATAATATAATATAATATAATATAATATAATATAATATAATATAATATAATATAATATAATATAATATAATATAATATAATATAATATAATATAATATAATATAATATAATATAATATAATATTTAACGGATACCGAGGGAATGTGAATGTGTTTTTATATTTATTTTCGACCTTTATTCTGTTTATAAGTTAACGCATCATCAAAGCAAATATCAACAGTAGCTACTTCCATATAACCCTGGCAAACCGATCGAAGAGTTTCAATTATTGTTGTATATTCTGATGTTGCTATCATCAATATGTCCATCCATCAGGACACTGGAGATTCCAGAGGAGAGTCCTGTGCAGACATGCGCTCATACGGTCAGCTTGGCTTCATGCTTGACTGAGACTCTCCTCATCCTAATGGTGCTATTAACCAGACAAAACACTCACACACTTTAGTCGTGTGTGGGGCAAAGATCACTACTGATCGGATAAAAGCACGCGACAACCTCCAAACCCTGTGATCGGACACTCTCCAAAGCTCTGGCCATGGGCCTGTAAGGACCTGCATTACTATTAGGCCGATATGTAATCTATTATTAATTTAATACGCGTTTTATAAATTAAACAGAACCAAAACGTTATATGATGTTTGTCATCGTGTCAGCACATGGAGTAATGTGCTGGAAACTTTTTAATAACCGTGACAAATAAGTGGTGCTGGTTTAAAAGAAGAAGAAGAAGAAGAATTGATTTTTTTGAGGGTGCAGTATAAAGCATCAAATCAAACATCTAAACAAAATGTTAGGCCTACTGCCTATTACACCAATAGCCTATATTAACAACTGCATTAACGACAAAGACAACGCATCATCAGCAAATCCTATGAATGAATGCATGAATGAATAAACAAATAAATAAATAAAACAAGTCAATGACTAGTGAGTGAATTACAGCAAATATCATGAAATTAATGTACCTTGCCGTTCCTCCACTCCGACTTTCCTCCTGAACCATTAGTCTTGGGACTGGAGGACACAAAGCTGATCTAAAGAGCACTGTTGATAGCTAACGGATGAGATAATCTCGTCTCTCTTTCCTTTTCTTTTCTCGTCTTAGTCTCTGGCAGGCTTTTGTCTCTGGCGCCGGAGCAGGAGCTCAGAGAGACACCGATGCGCATCATTGCGCCCTCAAACAGGTTTCCTGCGCACCCTCCTCACAATAAGTGATCGATACCTGGGACTGGACACAGGATGGAAAACAAAAATTATATAAAGCCTACGGTTTCTGGTTCTGGTGCTATTTATTCTTCGGCGCAAATGAAGCACATCAAGGGGTCTCCAAAATAGCTATATTACTTTTAAGATTTTGAATTAAAAAAACTATTTCGTTTTTTCATCAATAGATCATAGTAACTAAACAAACGAAACAACATAACGTTTAATTTTATGCTTAATATTCCTTTTTGGGAAACTGAGGAAACTGAATTTTACAGACAAATTTAATAATTGTATTTCTACCCAATTGTGCGTAAAGTGATCAAAACGCAAAGGTGAATATTACATTAGCGAATCGTTTATCATAATTATAACTTTTGGAAGAGTGAAGAGAGATTTTTGTTTTATGAACAAAAGACGAAATTTAAATAAGTTAATTAATTAGAAGATGGCGACGAAGAATCTGAAGATGTAAATTCTCGATTTCAGCAGAAACACATCTTTAAACTTTTTTTCCAGGTATAAACCTGCTGCGATCCCATAGAAAAGAAATCACAGCAAGTTTGAGCACTAATGGAAGTCTACCCTTCTTAAAATTGATTTTCTATTTTGAAAAACTTTGAAAAACTAGAACTACTTAAGACCATTCTCTGTCATTCAGACGCACACACACACACACACACACACACACACACACACACACACATACATGCAGACACCATTTGTCTCTCACACGCACAAACAAAGTTATGTTTAAATCCGCTTGCTGCTTAATTGTCAAAAGTCTGCAGCTGTTTTTGCTCCAGCTTGACGGTCTAATGGCACACAAGTGTGGTGCAGGTCAGATCTAAATAGGATAATAGCAGCAGCAGGGTTAAGCGTCTTTTCCAGAGAAAATTCTAAGAATATGCGGCTGATTAAAAATAAAAATTGTTAAATTATTATATGCAGGCCTGGCCTTTTCACATTAGTAACGCTTTTGGGGAGTTATCGTTTAAGGCATATAAAACATATAATTATATACACATTTCTTGATGTCATATTATTGGTTCTTTAGATCAGAGTTTTTGTTTACAAGAACTAAAAAATAAAAAGTTATGTTCAAAGCTAAAAAAAAAATCATCAGGATATAAAACTCTTTTTGGTTAAAGGAAACATGCATCACACTTAATCAAAGATATGATTCGAAATATAATTTTAAGTTGTGCAGAACAAATACATTTGCATTGAGCAGATGAGCACGAGTCATTTAACATGATTTACATTTCCATAAGCACTCTGCGGGAGAATGTATTATTGAGCTGTATTAAACCAAGCCTTATCTTTACTAACTCTGTAACACACAATCTTAAATTTAAAATGAAAGATTCCGCTTAGAACTTAAAATGATTCGACAGTACGTCGTAAAAAAACTTTTACTAGTTTAGAAAATCATCAAATCAATACTGATCTAAGAAAAACTTTAATGTGGTATCAAGAATATTCATCTCCAAGGACTAAAAAAAAGTGTACAAACAGTGTTCTGTTTCTGTTCGGTTGAACTGAGGAAGATTTGAAGAACTTTAGTTCTTCAAGGATGCATTAGTGATTACGTTAGTCTGGTTCTGGCTATCGAAAAGGTATCGGGTGATATTAGAGGCTGTTTTTCTGCTGGCATGACACTGTATATGCGTTTTCTCTGGATTGTAGGAAGGATCATTACATCCCGCCCCGGTAACGTGACATCACCGGGCAGAAGAACTGCCTTGTGCTGCCGGACTCCAAGAAAAACACACAACCGTTTAACACCCACGAGTGGCGGTCCTCACCTCTCTTCATGCAAATCAAGCAGCCATGAGAAAATGGGAGATTAATCGACACATTTAGGTATGTTTACTTGAAATGATTGGTTATCTAAACAATTGTTCAACAGGGCTTAGTGCTCGACGCTTCCATTTGAATCGGGAATAACAATATAGATGTAATCCAACAGCGCCTGATGATGCTTCCGAGCCCGATCACATCAACGCCGTTTTCTGTGAAGGATATACTGAAACTGGAGCAGCAATCTCGCCACCTTCAATCTCTGCATCCCGCGCAACACCACGCACAACTGCATCCGGAACTGCAGGAGAGATTCCAGGCACCATCATCCTGTTTTCTCGGAGGTGGAGACAGTCCCGGCTTCTCAGACAACGACGAGAAGATGTCTTTTCTGAACTCTCTCTCCATGCAGGACAGTTTAGTGGAGAGCAGCCTTTCGCCTCCGATGTTCGTTCATCCGGGCCTGGGACACGTCGACACTAAACTTGAAGATGAACTTGAGGACCACGAAACGAGTGGGTGATTTTGTGTTTTACAACTGACGTGAATGAGTTTGAAACTGACGAGGAGATCGAACTGATCGTGTCTCTAAATATAAGACGGAGGGAGAAAGTAAGAAAGATTAAAAACTAGAAATGTAAATCAAATGCCGTTGTATTTTTGATGACTAGCCTAGTACAGTTTTTTTTTAAACAAACAATAGCTAAAAATTGCATGAATCATATAGCATAACATAAACATAAAACTATCTTTAAATAGGTAATTTGCATTGACTATAGCATTGGAAATGCGTAAATTAGGACTACCACACTCTTTTTGAAAAATGTTACAATTTGAATAAACTTTAAGCTAGCTTTTGAAAAGAAAAAAAATATATTTCTGTTTTGTGATTGCATAAAAGAGCAGCTTTGGAAAATCCTATGAGGTAGGCCTATTTTTATGCGTCTTCAATGCAAGACGCCCTCGTAAAAGTATGTAATTGTGATAATACAATTATCATAACTCTGTATTATTTATACAATGTTTAATGTGAATAATGCATGTTATGACACTTTCTATCACTTTCGTACTCTCTATCGGTCTTACCATGCAAAGACATAGTAGAGCTCTACATCCAATCATAAATACATATATAAATACCATTGACTGACCACTTGTTCACGGTTTATGTATTGCACTACCAAATTAAATGTATCATCTACTAACCGCTGCACAATATAGGTACACTTACTCTTATATGCTATATGTTCTCCTGTTTATATAAGTTTTGTTGGTTGATCTTACAATACTATACACTTTTACTTTTTTATTTTATTGCTAATACAATTAAAATTTTAATTGTATTGTACATTATTTCTGAAAACAACAACAACTGATTATTTTCTGTCTGCAAGGTTGTATAAGTGACATGAGCTGTTGCTAAAGGCCTATAAACTCATCGCAATTTTATTGTTTTGTTTGGTATATGCAGGAAATGCTTCTGTGAATTACGTGAAGTGAGAGTTAACAGAGTTAGCTCTGTGTATTTTGTGTCTCCTGTTTCTCTAGAGAGCTGCGGTGCCATCATCAGATCCCCGGAGTGTGAGGGCGAGGCGCACTCGGACACGGAGCGCGTTCAGCGGCAGAGGACGCGCAGGAAGCCGCGGGTTCTCTTCAGCCAGGCGCAGGTCTTCGAGCTCGAGCGGCGCTTCAAGCAGCAGCGCTATTTGTCCGCTCCCGAGAGAGAACATTTGGCAAGTACCCTGAAGCTGACATCGACGCAGGTCAAAATCTGGTTCCAGAACCGCAGATACAAATGCAAGCGACAGCGTCAGGACAAAACACTGGAAATGGCAGGACACCATCACCCGCCGCCGCCGCCCAGGAGAGTGGCGGTGCCCGTCCTAGTCCGGGATGGCAAACCGTGTTTAACGGGATCACAGAGCTACAACGCCACGTACGCGGTGAACCCAGGCCCCTACACATATAACGGCTACTCGTCTTATAATAACGCCGCGTACACAAACCCTTACAGCTGTACATATCCCAGCCTTCCTCCTCTCCCAGCAAACACATCCACTAATGCGCTGATGAGCATGAGTCTGAACAACCTCGGAACATATTCCCAACCTCAGACATCGCAAGGGACACCCGTGTCCGCGTGCCAAGGGACTCTGCAGGGCATTCGAGCATGGTAGTGTCATTGCAGCACCCGTCTGTATATAAATTGCAACTTTACAATAATAGCACACAGTTAGTCATGTTTTATAGGCCTAGGGTCCTGTATAGTCTACCTTTTCAGTATAAACTTGAGTGAATTTCTTCTAGCAACCTTTCCACGATGGCTGAACGAATGCACATGAATATTCATAACTATTTTTGACCACCTATTTGGAACACACAGCCTACTCCCTGAACATTCGCCGGTCTAACTTTAGCCTGGCACCATGGTATCAGAGACAACTGTTTTCTCATTCATTGCACTTATCGATGAAATAGTTATTACCAAAGAAATGTTACGAATATTGACAACGGTGTATGTAATTTTGTGCAGACCTACATTGTAAAAATAAAAACAGTAAACTTTATTTTTAAAAGGTGATACTAAAATATTTACTAGCTACTTAATACACGGGACATAAGAATCTATACGTTTAAAAAACGATCAAGTGAGAGAAAGAGAGCAACTAATTTAAATTGAATACGTAGCCTAAAATTAAAGATAAAAACAAAGTTTTATTAAGAGGAAAATTTCAGAGAGAAATAAATCAATAGCTAAGCAATAACCTACAAGCCATTTATATATACAATTATTAGGGCTAGCCTAATTTATAATGTTCCGTTCAATAAACAATCTAAAATAAAGTCAGCTTATGTTTGAAATAAATTAGCCTTATTTTACTATAGGCTACGTTTAATTTCCTATGATTTTTAATATTCAGAACTATAATTCGAATTTCTCAAGTCTCACGAAAACAATCGTTATATTGATAGACTCGGGCGTCTCGTAAATCTACATTTAAACTAATCTTTCGCTTTTAATCCCTAGTTTTTTTAAAGACAAAATGGTCACAAAATTAACGACAATTAGCTTATTTTTTAGAAAGCAAATACTTACTATGGTATAGGCCTTGTAAAGAATAAAACGTTTTGGTCAAGACAACTTTAAATCGATAGCTACTTTAATCCACGCAATACCCCGACTTTGCATGTCAGACAAGAAGTTAAACGTTTATATATAGGCCTATTTTGATTAGCATTGATTGGGTTTGAAATATGAAATACTTTTAATAACAGTTCCACACGTGCAATTAGTTTAAAATACATTCAGAGATAAGTACTTTTAGCAAGGGATACATGAATAGATCTCACACTTTTTCTGCCTCCTCCTGTTTGTTCTTCCTCCAATGGCTATTCTCTAATAGGCATTGCATGTTGTTGTTGTAAGATTTAACCGAATAGCCTATATATATATATATATATCTCCTGCTATTCAATTCAATGTATGCAACCTTTATAAAAGTAGGAATTATATAAAAAATTACTTCAATGAAACTTGATTCGGATGCTGCATGGAATTATTATTATTATTAGACTACCAAACAAAATATTTTCGCACTTTGTAATTTTCGAGCTATGAGGAAAAAAAACTCATTCGAGATTGTTGGCCTAAGCATCTTTTGAGCAATTTTATATAACATTGTCAAATAAAAACACATCATTACATTTTAGAAAAGAAGCAGTAGAAAGAAAAGAAATTTGGCGTGCTTCAGTTACTGTATATTTGAGTTCCTGACTACATAATTCGTCATTCTGATTTCGTTGATTGAAGGAAGTAGATACGTTCGTCCATTACGCACGGCGTAACTCGCCTTCAGCCCATTCACGGGTTCACACCAGAGCTCCCACCATTAATGAAGATTAATAGTAAAGTAAACAGAGTCATCGGGGGTTTGTATCTACTAATAGCAAGGAAGAACAGCTCCCCTCGCTACTGCAAGGCCATTGGACATACCTGCTGTCAGGGTAAGTGGGCCAGACACTTCAGAGTAAATACTGATGGCGACAGAGCGGCGATGCCTCAGGATGAGCCGGTATAGAGAGTGCTGGACGACAGATGTGAATCTATAGAGAGGATTTCTGGACGAATATCAGGACAGGGTGTGGTTAGTTCCCCTAAACAATGTGTCATAGGCCAAATATTAGTAGTTGCATGACCATTTCTGATGACTACAAGCTAAAAAATATATATATATATATATATAAACCTTGGCTTGACCACATTATGGTTAAAATATTATGAATGCATTTATAATAGTTTTAGAATTATTCAATTATTCACTGTCATATAACTATTGAAATATCAGTAGTCCAAGGAAGAAAGATATATCCAGTAGTACATGGACTGGTTGTCTGTATAGAGATTAAAAAAGGAAGGAAAAAGATGATTACGAACACAAGAATTATTTCAAGAGAACACAAGGTCAAAGTTATAAGGCCACTGAATCCATCTTTAAAACTGCAAAGCGGGCAAACAACAAGAACATAAGCTAATACATTAAAGTGATGACAACTATTGCAACCAAGGATTCATGAAAACAAAAGAGGAAAAAGGGAGAATGCGTGATGAATTCAGCTGCATAAACATAGATCACAGTTTATGAATGTTTTGCTTTCATAAACCTATGCTGATCTCAAACATCACAATCTGAATGATCTAACCAATGAACAACACATTCACTAGGCTAAGTGAGGAAAGATATTTGCAGATAAGAAATTATTAACAGGTCTTAATTTTGTCACAAATCTCAAGGTGATAAATGGCTTATCTTAAGAGAAATCCACAAAGGTTGAGTAGGCTACTGCAGCTTTGGGTGTTATCCTCCTAAATGTAATTTATATTGTCAGCACCTTTACACTGAGAGCTCAAGATGGAAAGCGCCCCCTGCTGGTCACGTCTCATTCGTCGTCCAAACGCATGATCTTTACATAAAACATGAGACAGTTTTAATATATGAAGACGAGGTACCTGACATGAATGCCATTATTTCAAGGCCCTGCGAATAGGCTACAAAATACAAAATTAAATAAAAATGACATCTGAAAAGATGAGCCACTGAATCAGATGTTTAACCGCCTTGTTTTTTTTTCTGCGTATCTGACCTGATGAATTAGAATGTTTCTTCAGAGTGAAAAACATTTACAACATTTCAGACCTCCCAATATGGTGATATGGCTTACTCAACATGAACAACAGCAGAGTAATATTTATTTGGTTGTCTGTCGTAGAAAGTGCAAACAAAAGAAAAGCATCCTGTTAAAAGTTGTTTTAAACATGAATCACTTTACAAGATCTAGCTCAATTTGGTTTGTGAGCACTTATATGTGAAACAGCAAATATATACAAGCGCAGCAAGTTTTTGTAGCATATATATATATATATATATATATATATATATATATATATATATATATATATATATATATATATAAGCATAACAGTATCATAATAAATTGCTGTCTACTGCATGAAATTATGTTGTTACATAAAAATTATATATATATATATATATATATATATATATATATATATATATATATATATATATATATATATATATATATATATATATATATATATATATAGACTTCTTACGAATGCTGGAAGATTCATCTCAGCTTTGGGAACATGGCTAGCCTAGTTTCATTGGCTGCACAAACACAAAGCAGAGCATATGTTGGCCACATGGAGGCGCTGCAATCGTATTTCTTGAGAACATATACGGAGAACAATGACTTTGAGAAACAAACAAGCAAACACGCCGAGATTTACTTCACAATGTCATACAGTCGAAACACACACATTCACTGGAACGTCTCTGTAAACTATTAGTGTGCTTATTCTGCTTAACTCATTAGAAAACCTGTCAGGAACCGAGAACTATTCACACAACATCTATAGGAGTTATACATATTACAGAGAGGCTAAAGGGCATTACAAGACGCTTGAATTTAAATTGCCATGTAAGTGCTTTACAAATAAGCGTTTACAAATATATATATATACATACATACTATATATATATATATATATATATATATATATATATATACATATACTGTATACTGTATACAGGTATATATGCATATAAAGAAAATATATTTAAACCTACATGCTTGAATTCTTTAGCTTTATATAAAAGGTAAAAGAATAGCTGAATAAAAAAATTTTCAGTCCTCTATAGGCGAAAAACTTAAATACAGCCTTGTATTTTGTGTTTCAAAGAACGAATGTGTTTTATAATTTAAATGAAGAAGCTAACAAGTAGCTACATCTTTAACACAGCTAATGCAGCCTAATACAAAAAATAAAATAAAATAAATATAGCCTAAAACGTCTTTCATGCAGTATTCAGAAATCAAAAGCTTGAATAAAAGTAAAGGATTTGATTGATTATATTATAAAATATTTTAACTATAGCCTAAACAACACAAATGTTGAACCTTAAAAATAACGAGAAAAACATTAAATATTAAGTGCTGGTTGTAAGATGTAAGCTACACAAATTATACAAAAACGCAACTATTAAAAAAAGGAAAATGTTTTCAGACGAAAGAAATTATGACCCCACCAATGTGCCATAAGCATTTAATACAGCGACCTTTGACGTGACACGCGTTTTCGTCAGTTATAAAGTTCAGGATTAGCCTACATCAAATATGAAAAAAAAAAAAAAAAAAAAATCAATTATAGCCAACAACTCTAATAACTTAACAATGCATCGTGATGTTTTGCCCTTAATTCAATAACATCTACATTAACTGACTTAAAAAAAAAATATATAAAAAAAAAACCTTGACAAAAGAGAAATGTTGGCGCAAGTTGACATAATTTGTCAATTTTGTCAGCCGAATCCGAGTCAGTGCTGCATAACCAACATGCAGGAATACATTTTGCTGTCCTTTGACAAAATAATCATAGCCTACTATATAGAGATGTTTTCCTTTAGACCTTCATAACTCTGTCAAAGTCATTAAGTTTTTTCTTAATATTTTCAGACATGTTGACCATATTTATTAAAAGATTTTATATAGCCTATTGAACTGTATTTGAAAACGTTTCTAAAAACGATGATTAGCTAAGTTTAGCCTACACTCGCGTGTATTAAAGGGGCAAAGGTTTTAGTGCCTATAACCACTTTAAATGTAGCCTAAGAGCTTTTTTTATTTTAGAAAATGGCATAATGTTTTTTTTTTAAATACAAAGAACACACAACGCTACATTTATGTGCTTTAAATAGCCTATACAAAATAATGTTCCTTTTTATCGTCTCAGACAGTCTTGTTTGTCATCGAAAAGTGTCCTGAAACTCAACCAAGCCAGTAAGAGCATGTGGTAGTAAACAGATTTCGGTGGGTATTCAGTTCTACTCGTCTATTTTAGAGGGAGGAGCGAAATGCTCGAGTAAGCCCATTGGCACCGCGTCTGAAGGGAAAGAGAGGAAACTGATGCACACATGACATTTCCTGACACTTTGCTCGTTGATTGGTGCAGGAGACGTTTTTCCTCAATGAAATTACACGCATTGAGAAGCCCAATTGCACTGCGCACTAATTCACTGTGATGAAAGCGCAGGAGCTTCCCAGATAAAAGCACAGAACTGCAGGACATCGGAAATTGACGAGGGGGTTAGGTAGGTTATGTTTTAAATGGCGAATAACCGTACCTCCTTTTCCATTCACAACATATTAAACGGAGGACTTGATTGCGAGAGAAATGCCGGATTTGATGAGGAGTACGCAGAAGAGCAGGAGGCGCAGGGTTGTTCGAGCTCTTCTCTGCCGGTGAGGAACGATGGAGCTGAGAGCATTTCGCCCTGTGTGCTCGTGCTGGACTCTTCACCCTCCGACCAGCATTCATGTGAGGAAGGATCAACAGGAGGAGAAGACAATTCACTAGAAAGACAGCACGGTGAGACATTAAGACAACTTCATATACGTTATTGTATTGGAGATTGGGCTGTGATGTTAAATATTTTGTTACCACAGGTTTTTGCACTACACGTGTGTCAAACTTGGATAAAATATTTTGTCTGCCACACATTAATACAGTTTAGAAAAACTTAACTGTGTAAATGAACGTGCTTTTGTCTCTACTACCTGACATTTTAGACACTGTGCATTATTGTGGTATAATCAATCTTTTTTCCACAGAAATAATTATTATACATCACTCAATTTCAGCTTCTCAAAAACGGCACATGACGCATTTTAAATGCAATAGAAACAATCCATTAGAAAATAAATCAAACAGGCGAATCTTTAACGTAAAAACGCGTGTTAGTCGCAATTGTGAGAAATACTGCTTATATAGGCTACATGATTATAAACCATTTTATTTTATTTAGCTGTTGTGGGTACAATATAACAAAATTAACCGATAGAAACTGTTAATTCGATACAAGTTCCGTCGTTTAGCATAAACATGATCACAAATCTGTAAAACAATTATAGGCCTACTTTCTTACCCAATAAATCTTTTTGCCTTACACCTGTAAATATTTTTAACACAGAGAAATATAATTCGATGTTTAATCACGTTAGGGTAAATTAAATGACAGAAATTGTATCATCAGCGTGTCCTTTTTAATAATATATTTTAATAATACTTGATAAATAACTTTCACACAAGCTTTTTTAAGCTTTAGAAAAACAGACCAGCCATAAAAACAAATACACACATGCAGTGCTTATGATTTTGAATCATAAGCCAATTTTATTTAAAAGTAAAAAAAAAAGGTGACCATTTAGAATTAAAATATTTAAATTGAAATAGGGTAGCATTAAGTATTTGATTACAACAATAAATTAATTTTACAACATTTAAAATATTTATCTTTTTGATTATAGTGTACTGGAGCTATATATATATATATATATATATATATATATATATATATATTTATTTATATATATATATATAAAACAGCACTCTTTGCACTTGACACTTTATTTACAGTTTATATACCAGAGTAATATATCAACATGTTTAAAACACCTAAAAAAATTTAAGAAGCTGAAAAGAAAAAGCACTGCCCTTGTCTCCTCTCAGAGAATTAAAATTATGTATTTCTCACTGCATGCTTTAAAGTAAAAATCTCCCTAATATACACACCAATTCACATTATAGTCCTATTAAGCTCTTAACAGTCACTCATGAGTATTATACAACTATTTTAAGATTTTATTTTTCATATCAGCTCCTTACACAAAGTGTCTAAACCTGTTTTTATCCACCAATACAGATCATGACAAGGACCAAGAGAAACCACAGAGCTGCAACTTTGAAGACAACCCCAAATCCACCAAAAAAAGGTCACGGGCTGCGTTTTCTCACGCACAGGTGTATGAGCTGGAGCGCCGTTTTAACCTGCAGCGGTATCTGTCCGGTCCAGAGCGGGCCGACCTGGCAGGAGCTCTCAAACTGACAGAGACACAGGTGAAGATCTGGTTCCAGAACAGGAGATACAAAACTAAACGGCGACAAATGGCAGCCGAGCTCACGACAACTCCCACGACAGCCCTGGCAAAGAGAGTAGCAGTTAAAGTACTGGTGAGAAACGACCAGAGGCAATACAACACAGAGGAGCTGCCCACTCCGTCTGTTCCTCCAGTATACCAGTCATTCCCTTACTATCCTTACATGTTCTGCTTCCAGCCGTGGATCTCAGGAAACACTTTAAGTGGTGGCCTGTACTGATTTACCAGAGTTGTAGCATCAAGTGGAAAATGACTGTGGGGACATAAACAATCAAAAACAGCCAAAGAGTAAACAAAACTGCTATCCTTCCATGGATTATCAATGCTGAAACTACAATAAACTATGACCATGAAACTAAAAGAGGAATATGATATACTGATGTTCAATAATGATCATTAAGCCAAAGCAAAGACACTTCACCCAAACGAGTTTCTATCATTTGTAGTTATAACCGTCTTTTTTAATGTTGTACAGTAATGCATTTGGACAAATATGCACACTTAAAATCTATGGATTATACTGCGTTAGATAACAAAATATTACACCAAAAAGTGCTAGCAAACAAATGATGCTAAACTCTTTGATGCTATTTTTACTAGATAGGTGTTTTGACAAAGTCAGAAAGTGTCGAAACGGTTTTTAGTGTATAATTTGAAACGTAAAATATTGGGTTTGTAAAATGTTTTGCATTATTGAGCCTTTACATTTTTCAGTTTAATATTCGTGATCTAATGCAAAGGCATGCATGCATTTAAGTCCTGCTTAAGTGCTCAAATGTAGGTCTACTGTAAATTATATGGAGTGTGTTTAGCTAGTTGAAATAATTTTTCTGTTAGCATTTGTCACCGATTAAATTTCTTGTTTATTTCAATCACAATGGAAAATACACTCTATGGTGCACTAAGTCTTATAATGTGTCTCCTGCTTTAATTCAATGCTTAAATCCAGTATCAAAGCAGAAAAGCAGAAAGCTTAAACTGGGTTTGTCAACACAGAGATAAATGCCTTAAAGGCAATAATTTAAGAGGCAGAACTCATCAAAAGATTCTTTGTAAATAATGGCTTGAAAGGTGGCAGACTATTATACAGATAAAAGCCAATGAAAACACCATAGGTAACATTAAAGTAATAATGCAATAAAATTTTAGATAAACCAACACCAAAACCACTCATTGTAACTATAATGAGTGCACAAATATGAAAAGTGAGCTAATCTGGGATTAGAAATACCAAATTATCTAGAATCTGCCCTTTCTCTGACCTCGCATGCAAGACTGTGCCGTACATTTTCATGAAGAACAACAAAGTCCGTCAGACTGTTTTGAAAAGTCTGCAGTCCTTTGTTTCAGAAGGACAGTATCACTGTCAAACACGTTTACAGAATAAATGTTGTTTATGTGCCAAATAACATGCTTTTTAAAAGGGTATGAGATTATTCAACAGCAAACTGTACAAATATAAACAGCTATTTGTCTTTTTTTTTCTTTCTCCAATATCAAGCGCCCATATATTTAATTAAATAACTAAAATACTGAAATACAATACAATGCATGTTTTAAATAAAAAAAACTCTCAAATGTAAATTAAATAATCTGCTGATCAATTTCTTTTAATTGATTATCACTGTAAAATGTTTTTCATGCAAACAAATATTTTTTTGAGTTTGCTTTACAAAAAAAAATATATATATGAGAAACGTAGAATAGAAATGTACATAGAAATGTAACATGTTGAATTAACTGTGAAATATTTAAGTAAAAGGACAATATTAAGAAATGTGCATTGCGCAATTAAGAAATACTCAAAAAAAAGTTGAATTATAATTGTATTTCAGTAAATCTTAAGTGATATATCAATAAATATGTTAACAGATTTTAACTATACTTAGCATGAAATAATTTATTGCAAGAGTATTTTTTTTTCATGGAAAGCAGATCATTTTGCAATTAATTAATAAACTGATTTAAATTAAGCCAATTAATTTAGCCTGTTCATTAACTGTAATTAATATCTAAAGTGTTCAGGTAAGGGTGTTAAGATGTGTGTTATTCTACGTGACTGAAACTGTGCTGCCTTTTATACACACCCAAGGATAATTCAGCTGTTTATTGCAGTAAAAAAGAAAGTAGGGGGCGAGATATACAATTCTATTTCAACCATCACAATATAAAGCAGTTCACATGAGTTTAAGCAGCCCTTTCGTGATATCTGCATGATTCAGATACTGTCAATAGACCATGTCTATGTTGCACAACAGAATCTGGCTAAAGCCCAGAGCACATTAATCAAGTGTGCTTGAAGAGACAACACCCTCATAAAGGCAAGAGAATGGAGGTTCAGTATCACCAAAATACAGCATCCATATGCAAACACACTCTCTGAGACCTGCATCTACTTCAGCAATGTTTTATATATAGTCAATCCAGATTCATGGATGAAATCATAGTAACATACCATGTATTGTTCATTTTGTGAGAGTCATTTGAGGGCAAAACACGGATTTCCGTTTACAATCCTCCAACAGAGTGCAGAAAGAAAATAACTAAAGTGCACTAAAATATACTATTTTATGCCACCTGTGTACCATCAGTACAGAGTCAATTACCTGTGCTTGGATAAATGCTTACTATAATGAAAAACAAAAATGCTAGTAAATATAATGCATTAAAATACTTGAACATCCTACGTTTTTAAATGATTTTATAAGCAGAAGGCTAAGTACTCAAGAAGTGAACAGATCATCTTCTGAAGAGGAATTAGGACGCAGTTGAGCACCATATGGATGTCTGTGTTTATACAAAAAAATGTATCGTGAAAAAGTATGTAAACACAGTTTTTGAGTAGAGCAGACGATTCGTGCAGACTAGAGTGAGCAGGCTTATAAACCCTCACAAAGACAACAAAAGTGGCTGGGAGAGTTCGCCCACTGCATGCTCACAAAGCCCTCAGCAATTAAGCCTCACATTGACAGGGTAAAAAGACTCAAATTGTTATTTTGCCATGTTTCACTGTGACATTCATCTATGAGGAAATTAAAATAGGTGAGACAAAGAATTGATTCAAAATACATCAACCATGAATCGGACCCTCCCAGTTCAACTACTGCAGTATAAAGAGTTTGTCTTCAACCAGGACACTGATTGAGGGATTTCACACAAAGAACTTTAAGTACTTCCAGAATGTCACACAATTTCCTTGATGAGTCTACTGAGACTACTTTGATTTTTTATTTTTTTTTACTTTGCAAAGAGCATAAAACTATGGAAGCTTGTTTCTGGAACGGCATAAAAAAAATAAAGGTAATTGTAATGTTTTATCTCACAATTCTTACTGTTTTCATAATTAAATTTTTGCAGTTAGTGCCACTGAAAAGAAACCGCAAAAATATTTTTTTCCCTACACTCCCTATTTCTGTAATTAAAGATTTAACAAGTAGTCCCACCGTAACCTCACAGCATTGGTTAAGTACATTTTGCAATGTTTTCACAGCATCACATATCAACTATGTAAACAACTTTTTAAGGAAATCAAACTACTTTAGTTGGCAACCTACCTAAAGTTGTCTCTGTAACTGACAGGTGAAAGCATTTTAAAGTTGGGAAAAAATGACACATATCACCTTCAAAATAATGACTCGCTATGATACTTGATGATCAAGCTTCAGGTGTGAGAAAGTAACATGAAGCTAAATTTTCACATGAGTGCAGTGGAAAGAGATGTTAATGCATTCATCCAGGCTATAGAAAGGCATGAAAGA
Organism: Carassius carassius; assembly: GCF_963082965.1. NCBI lineage: Eukaryota > Metazoa > Chordata > Actinopteri > Cypriniformes > Cyprinidae > Carassius > Carassius carassius. The sequence continues at coordinate 6,410,130 of NC_081768.1, forward strand.
GGAAAGAAATGGCCCAAAGTTAATACCTTTGTTTGGAGAGAGCACAGCTTCACATTGACCTTGTCTCCTCAGGCGAATCACCCCCCAACACCACCACCAATAATCCAACCCACAGGACTCCACGGTCTGTTCCAAAAACGATTAGCTGATAACATCACGGCATGCTGGAATGTAAACATTTACAGTAAAACCATAAGAGATGAACTCTCTTCCAGTGTGATGCATTAATCAGCCATCAACTCTGCTTCTCTTCTGTGAAAACACACACTGAGCTTTCTAACCACAAGTATGACTTTGGATTTAAATGTATAGAGTTTTATGAGAGTGTGGTTAAAAAAAAAGAATTCAGGAAAAAAAATATTCAGAGCATAAATGTTTTTCTTTTAGGGATTAGAATGTTTTAAAGGTGCAATAGAATGCCAACATAATTTTTATAAGGTGTTTGAACACAGTTGTGTGGCCGCAGTGTGTGAAAACAGCCAGCCTATAATGACAAAAATCCACTCACTCATTGTTTTATAATCCCAAAAAATCATAAACTGTCTCTCTACAGAAGCAGTTCCAGACTATGACGTCATAGTCTGGAAAAGTCCTGCCTATTTGTGACGCTCTCTGCCCTATTGGCATATACACAGCCCTGAGTGAGAAGCTGCAGTCCGCCATTACTCTTTTCTTGCTGTAGCTGCTGGAGGTACAATGTCAGTGCCAAAGAGCCATTAAAAGTGTAATGTGTTGGGATGCACCAACGAACATAAGAGTTTCCATAGACCACTGAGGACACGTTGGTTACATTTCATTTTTGAAGGAAATGTCCTGAAAAAACCCCTGAAAAGTCCTATATGTTTGTGCTAACATTTTACACAGGACTGCCTCACAAACGAGGTTCAGTTCACCACTGGAGTTGTGCAAAGATTGCTTCTGAAAGAGGGATCGACACCAATGCTTCGTGCACAAACGTCAAGACTCCAGACAAAGCAAGCATCATGCATCATATTTTGTTTTCCAAAAGAGTTTCTTGGCTAAGGCAAATGTTGCTAAAGCCACCACTGTCTCTGCCTGTTTTCACTAATGTTGCCTTTACATACTACCAGAATGATCGTAAATAGGAATATGGTAGTTAAAAATTTGGAAGCAATGCGAGGATCACTAACATGGTCACCACCAGTTAAACCGTAACACCGGTGGTCCGCTAGCATGAGTTCTTGATGCTCTGAAAAGGGAGGTGGGAGCACCAGCTCATTTTCATTTAAAGGGGACATAAACATAAACGCCACGTTTTGGCTCATCCCCTACAAGTGGCAACTTCAACAAGCTATAAACAATTATGTGTGGGGTATTTTGGGATAAAACTTCACATACACATTCTGGGGACATCAGAGGACTATTTAAAATTTACTAGCAATGCATTCTATGGCACCTTTAAGAGTAATGGTGGTAATGGTGGTAATGGTAGTAATGGTAGTAATGGTAATGGTGGTGCTAGCGCAGTGGATAAGACCTATGTCTTTGGTGTGAGAGACCCGGGTTCGAATCCACTGTGAGACACCAATGTGTCCCTGAGCAAGACACTTAACCCCTAGTTGCTCCAGAGGCGTGCGACCTCTGACATATGTGACAATTGTAAGTCGCTTTGGATAAAAGCGTCAGCTAAGTGAATAAATGTAAATGTAATGATGTAGTGATTGTGGCTCTTCTGATATTTTGTGAATTAAACACATTTAATTTTTTGACAGGCATTTTTTGGACACTTTGTCACCTCCAGTGTAATAGAAAGACTTTAGAGCAGCTGTGGTCTAATGGTTAGAGAGTTGGACTTGTAACCTGAAGGTTGCAGGTTTGAGTCTTGGTGCTGGCAGGAGTTGTAGGTCAGGGAGGGAGTTAATGAACAGTGCTCTCTGGCTGGAGGGCACTGAACCCTGGGTGCTGGCTCTATAGCTGCCCACTGCTCCGGGTGTGTGTTCATGGTGTGTGCACTTGGATGGGTTAAATGAAGAGCATTAGATTCACCAATTCTGAGTATGGGTTACCATACTTGGCAAATGTCACGACTTTCACCTTTAACTGTTGCGACACAGACATGCTGTTACTCACCTATCGAGAAGAAACAAAGCAACCTTGGCGTCCGATAGCAGGGCTTCCACTCCTTGAGTTTTCTCCAGCGCTGGAAAGCTGATCCGTTATTAACATGGGTCCTACCTCTTGCCTTAAGCCTTCTATTGTTCTGCAGACGTTTTCCTCTTTTGTTTTTTATCCGCCATCTCTATCTTTCTGTCGCTCGGCTCGGCTCATGTCCGTCCTGTGGACTGAACGCTCTCTCCTCCACATCATGAGTAGATGTGCCCCTTACTACTGATTGGCTACAAGTTTGTTTTGCTACTCAGCTCAAATCAGTTTTCTTAGGGCGTGTTCACACTTGGCATGTTTGGTTCAATTAAAACGAAACCTGGTGTGATTGCTCCATTAGTGCGGTTTGTTTGAATAGTATGAACGTTGCCATCCGAGCCCTGGTGCGCACCAAACAAGTAGACCGAGACCTCTGAAAAGATATGACTCGGTCCACTTCCAAAAAACCTCTGGTGCAGCTTGAATGATATATGAATGCAACATGGACCAAATACTTCTAAACAAACCAAAAACAGGAAGTCATGACAAGATGCGACACTATGCAACATGATTTAACAACATTGTAACCAAAACAAAATGAGCAGATGGCAAACATGGAGCAACAATGAGGTAAAGTGCTATGATGTGATTTCGGGTAAGTCGTGGCCCAATGGTTAGGGAGTTTGGCTCCTAACCCTATGGTTGTGAGTTCGAGTCTCAGGCTGGTAATACCACGACTGAAGTGCCCTTGAGCAAGGCACTGAACCCTCAACTGCTCTCTGGGTGCCGCAGCATAAATGGCTGTTCACTGCTGTGTCTGTGTTCACTTGCTGTCTGTGTGCACTTTGGATGGGTCAAATGCAGAGCACGAATTCTGACTATGGGTCACCATACTTGGCTGTATGTCATGTCACTTTCACTTTTATGGGCTCCTTGTGAGTTTGCCTTTGGTGTAAATAAAACGCAAGAATGAGAGCAGACGATATTAGGTGTGTTCGACTTTAAGCGGCGCTGAGCAGACTGATCGGTTATTGGGTGATATCATACACCCATAGCCCAGTCTAACACACCTTTTATTTGGGGTGTTCAGTGAGTTCAGTCACAATATTTACATCATTCAAGCCGACCAATCAGGTTGTGAACATATCACTATGCCTTTAGGTTTGGTGTCTTTAGGTCTGTGGTCAAAAATGCCAATGTGAACACTAAGTGGACCTGTACCAAATGAGCCAACTAAACCACACTACAAGTGTGAACACACCCTAAAGTGTTTTTGAAAAATTGTTTACCCCACCTTTAAGATTCCTATGTAAACTGTGCATAAAATAATAAAGAGATTACCAAATTTTATATTTTAATATTACTGTTTTAAATATATTAAGGCACTTTAAGCATTTTACAATGTTTTGCCGCACTGTGTAGTGATCGAAATATTGCCACGGGTGCTTAATATGGATTGCAAGTGGCCAAAACTTGCATTTTGTTCACATACCTTTATTGTATTCTTTTGAGAGGTGATCTAAATGTTTGCGGCTGTGAAGCAGACGGAGAATTGACAGGCTTGTGCTACAGTGGATGTTTTGCCCTGTAAATGAAAGATGTTTCAGGTCACATTACATTGGGGGAAAAAAAATCCTCTTTTAAATAAGGTTAAAAAATTAATCATAATAGGATATGGTTGGTTATGATTGTGGTAGGATACCATTAGCTAAATTAAGTTTGGGATGATCCACTTTACAGTGACTTCTAAAATCATTTTTGCGTGCACAGGAATATTTTCATGCATAAAGAACGATTCACTTTTTGCATTCAAATTAAAAATATCAGATATACACAAACTGGAAACAATGCATGACGAATATGCAAAAATTCCCCTTGTGTGTGTACAAAAGTTTTCACATGGTTTCTCAATAGCTATTAAAATTACTAAATACTAAATAACAGATTTGTCTCATTTTAACACTAAAAACTGAGATGAAAAATTTTCATCAGTAACTAATTTTTTTTTGCTAATATTAAATTAATAGAGTGTCTATTTACACTAATAGCCTGCCTTGTTGGCACAGGCTATTTACATTAACTCCACCCACAAACATTTTGTTATGCTAGTCAACACTACAAAAGACGACTATTAAGAAACAACTCCAATGATGGTAAATCGCATGGTATGTTTCTTTTTGACGCGACTGACCAGAGTTCGAATCCACCTTTTGCCAAACATTTTTTTCTCCCTTTTAAAATCTCATATGTCGAAAAGGCATTTATTTTCAATAAAAAAAGAAGGAAATTATCAAATATTTGAAAATAAAGTATTGGGTAGGGTTAGAGTAGGTGTAGGGAGGGCTTTATTGTCCCAATTAGATGTGGCATCTATTTAATGATTTGAATTAAAAGGATAATTTGGCACTCAATACGTTATTATTGCATACTGTTTTATAATGTATACTTCAATACTGAGGTGCAGATAATTGCCAGTATTTGCAATAAAGTAGTATAGGAAAAACTTAACATAGTGTAAACAGAGTCTATAACTATTTGCACTTAGTGTTAAAAACATATGCCTAAGAAAATCCTGCTGTTTTTACTTAGAGTAAATAGAATCCATTGTTATTTGCAAAAATAGCATTTATCGGTAAGAAATTTTTATTTTCACTTAAAGTAAATAGCATCTAAATGCTATTTGCACTCAGTGTAAATAGCCTCTATCTCTATTTACACATTTAATGGTATGTTTTTTAATTTTGTTGTGATTTTTCACTATATAATGTAATTCATAATAATGAGTTCAAAATATGCACATGAAGTTTTTGTTTACCATAAAAAGATGGATAAAAGTGGTTTCCCTTTTTGGGCTGAAAGATGGGTTAGTGAGTGAGTGTGGGAACGTGATGTTTTCTGGCACCAGTGTGTGAATATTTTTACACTCCTCTGGCCATAGATGGGTTGCTAAGGGCTCTGATATGCTCCAACCTGTTACATTTCCACAAGATGCTTCCCAACAGGTCTGAATCTCACTCCCTGGGCTCCGTGAAAGGAATTTCAATGTTTTAATTATCGCTGAAAAGGAAAAAACAAGGAGTGCATTGAAAAACACTTACACAAGGCAACTTCACTTATCAGAGGAGAGATAGGACCTCCACTTAGAACCTCTTAGGGCTGCTCACCAGCTCTGATTTGGCACACATCTGCTCCTCCACTGTCTGGAATGATGTCCTGTTGTTCTTGCTTTGCCCAAATTATGTCTTTTATTGTCAGACAGGTAAAACACAAACATTCATGGCCTTCACAACTGATTAGAACGAAGGCTACCTGACCTTGAACTGATGCTGTGCTATGGTGATAAAGTATTCCTGAGAAAGGACTTGACTTTTTGTTTGTATTTTTAAAAGATCTGTTTTAATACCTAAAGGATGCATGGACTGTATTACTGTTTTACTGTAAACTAAAGCAATGTTATATGCATTATATCAAGTGGCCCAGGCAAATAATATAATATAATACAGTTGCCAAGTAACAAAGCATCTTCATTAGGGCTTTACTGATCCATATGATCTTCGCAGGGAGAACATGAGGAAACTCCAAGATTTAAAAAACAAAATTGTTTTACCACAAAACACTACAATAAATCGTCAGAGAAAAAATGAATGCAACGTTTAAAAATCAAACACTCATTAAATTTCTCAAGTATTTGCCATAACACTGTATTTTGGATGTTTCCCTTATCTTGCACACCAAGTTTCAGTCCTGGAGCCTCTGCTAATCAGAGGAATCAGGTGTTAAATAAAGGATACATTTAAAATGTGCAATCTGGAATACTTCAGGACAAGGCTGGCAGTCACTGCAAAGTTTCAGCAAAGTGGACTGTGACTAACCATGAATGGTCACGGAATGACCAGTCGAGGCAAGCAAAGAAATATTTCAATGACAGATGGCTTTTGTTTATTGCTCAAGGTCAACATAGAGCAGACAGCTCTGTCCGGTGTGCTTTTGTTCTGTCCAACCAGCTGAGACCCCTCCTCTCCGCTCAGCCCTCTCCACACCTGTGGAAGAGATGTCACCTGACAGTTGGATTGTTGGCTTGCAGAGAGAGCAGACACACTTCCCTTTGAGGGTCTTGTCGGGATATTTTATGTCCTTGTTTACTTTTTGAGAGGCTTTTGTCAAGAGAGCAGAAAAAACTTGTGCTGGAGGGGTGTCAGGCTGAAGAGAGAAAGTTTTGGACACCTGCACACAAAATCGACTTACTTTTAGACCCTGTGTGGCCTTAAAGGTATAGTAATAAACACAAAAAGAGGGGTTTAGAAGAATGTTCAAGCTGCTCTCTTCATATATTTAAAGTGAATGGGGAAAGCAATACGAACAACTTCCATACCTACATATTCCACATCCATAAATCATGCACTATATTTCAAGACTTATAAAGCCACAAGAACCATTTGCATGGAAGATTAAATTTAAAGCTACGCTATGTAACCGCTGGCCCTCTAGTGGAAGAAACATCAAACTACAAATTACTTGAGCAGGACATTGTTTTGGTAATTACGTGAGTCTGAATTACATGAATCTGATGGCTTGTCATTTTTCTGGTAATTACCTGAGTCTGAATTACATGACTCTGATGGCTTGAGGTGCGCCACTGTATCAACGTGAATATCATTTACGAAAGAGTAGCCTAACAGATATCCAAAAATAAATAAGGCCTTAAGAGCAGGTGGCTTAAATGCCGCTGTTGTGTAAACAACAGCTTTAAATGCAACGTTACAAAACTTTGGCAGTGTTGATATTAGACATAACGATTGCTATTCATATCAGATAAGGTAATTTGGTCGAAACTATTAACTTGCCTATAGGCTATTTATAGGCAAATAGACCAAAGCAGTGGATTAGAGTTCGGCATTGAAACCAACAAAAACATTGTTTTGTGAAAACATAGTCAGTGCATAGCTCATTTGATGCTATGCAAACTATGTTGATTCGTGTTTTATTACGGGAACTGACGCTTTTGCTTTTTTGCTTGCTAACGCTTTTCGGTTTGAGGCTCATTTGTTTTGGCTTCAAGCTAGGCCTATTTAAATTGCTTCTAGCCTAGTAGTAGTCTGTCCTTCTTGCCTTTTTTAACCCTTTACACTGTGAAGACATTTTTAATGATTTCACGTCTAAGCGACACAATAAAACGTAAAGGCTTAAAACTTACAAAAATAAATGAATAAATTAAAAATAATAAAAAGTGCATTAAGTTCATGGTCTCATTTGATAGAAAACCTCTTCAAATTTTATGAAAATATATTTTGGAGTCATATACAACATTGCTGTGAAAACCCAAGAAAAAGTGATAGATTTATTTTGTTATTATTCATCCTTGACATGATGACAATTAGAAAGCCTATGTGACTGATCACATAAATACATTTCAGGCTTATTCACAATAATATCAACCACATCTGAGCCAAATTTTGTGTTGATATCACAAAGCAATCAAAATTTATAGCATTTGGAACCAAGGTAGCCTTTTTATCAAAAGTCCAAAAACCTTTCCAAATCTGAGTGTTTTACTAAACATAAATACTACTTAAATGTGTAAACGCCACACATAAAATGTACAAATATATAATTATACATAGAATAAACAATTACTAATAAGATCCTAATTGATGATCTTCCAGTGCTTTTTCAGTGTGCACTCCTATTCTGTGGTGCACGGTGAAGTAAAACCGATTGGTTTCTACACACCACACCCGAGATCAAGTTAACATTGGTTGAACTTCACAATGATGTTGAGGAACACTGTGTCAAAACTGCGCCATGATTGGATCCAGAAATAGCTTTAGCCAAGCAGCATTTCATGTCATTGGGTGAGGATTTTCTTATGATCTACGTATTATGCTATGTTGTGTGTGGGCTTGTTTGAATCCAAACCACCTGGTCTAAATAAAGTTATGCAAGTTGTGATTTACGAATGTTTTGCAAGGAGCCAAAAATATGGTGCAAAACCCTCAATTGTGTATTCTGTTTACATGTGCATCTGTGGCAATTTTACATGCAAAACTTTGTATATTTTGGTCTTGGAAAAATATATGCATTTTGTATTCTGCTAGTTGAGACCTTTTCATCAATATTTGACACTAGATTATCTGTTATGTATGATGCTTTCACAGATCACATTCTAATTTTTCTTTATGCTATGAAAATGGAGCACCTTAAGCTATTTTAAAAGCACTCATTAAGAGTTGGGCGTATTCCTTATATTCACTGTAAAGTCAATCATTAAAGCTTTAAAATGACACCTATTTTGTGCTGGTCAAGCAAGTGGTCATGCAGTAATCATCGCCCTCTATGGGCACAGTACCAGCCCTGTTGGGGTTTAAGGAGTTAAACTTACACATTCACGGATACTGCAAGTATGCTGTCCTGTCCAGACAGCTCTAAAATATGATGTTATAGTCTTTAGGGTAAGGCAGAAACGGTTTGGAAGATGGTTGTATGATACTGGCTCATTATTTAAATTTTGCTAATTTCAAACAAAATGAAGTTAATTCATGTAGCACTAATTTGACATATTATTTGAAATCTATCTTGACAGATTTGTTCTCCATTCACTTTCATTGTACAGAAAAGAGCTGCAATTGACTGTTCAGCTATAAATAACACCTTTAGCCTTCCACTCAAGCAAAAAGTCATGCAGGCTTTGAAAGGCATGAGGGTGAGTAAATGATAACAAGATTTCAGGGTGAAGCATTCTGTGAACTCCATTCTTTATTTACTGATTTACTTGAAGTTTCAAATTAATTTGAAGTCAAAAACCACCATACAAGCAGCATATTTACATTAAAATCATAACTTCAAACATGTGCCTTACTAAGTATATGTGATCTCAAATAAATAAGACCAGCCCATCCTCTCCAATCCCTTCTTTTATTTTCACAACTGTCTTCATGCGTAAATGCCAACACTCTGTGTGGTATTAATATATCACTTTTGTGACTTTTGCACTGTGCTCTCAAGACTAGAGGCCATCAGAGTGTTTCAGAACTGTGAACAGCTGGATTTATTAGGGGAAGCTCTCTGTTCACAGCAAGCCTTGCATGAGTTTCTTTTATTTCATGAAAGGTGTGAAATATCCTGTTTCACAAGCCTAAACCAGTGGCACAAAACAACACAGGCCTTCATAGACCTTCACACACTTTACACAAAAAATTAAATATACATAAACATTGGGTGAATATTTAGGCACTCAGATAAAGAACATGCAATTTAGTTTCACTTGCAGTGGCGAGAAATACCATGAGCCCCGTTTCATTTAGGCTTTACTGATGCATATATGATCTTTACAGTGATGGCATGATGAAAAATTATTTCTAATTCCATCAGACTGAAAAAAGCCAGTTAAGTAGTTTTGCGCAGGCTTGTGTTGTTACAGTTGCCCCAAAATTATTTAGATTCTTAAATCACACAAACATATGATGCAAAATGCAATATATATATATATATATATATATATATATATATATATAGGGTTTCTGCTTGACTCATGGAGCCACAAAGCTTCAAGTAATCTGTCAGAATGAAGACTTGTCATGAGCCCATCTCACCCGGTAAGTATCGTGCGAGTGTTACAGTGAGGCTTATAAACAAATTTGTCAAGTTTAAACTTTATATTCACTGAAATGATTCACTGTCTCCTGATTGTCAACAGTATAATAGGAAAAGTGTTTGACTACTGGTGTGTAAACACACTGCAGAACTGCAATTTGGATAAAGTCTAATGCCTGCAAGCCAATAGACATGAGACCAGACAAGCTGTCTGTCAACAGAGATTCTATAAAGCAAGGCAACAGTATCACCAGACGATTCTAAGATATTGCTGCTTTCTCTTTTTTTTAGGTGTGGAGCATGTTTTACTCTACCTGGGCTGTCAGTGGCCTCTTCCACAGGTGCACACGCTGAGGGGCTCTGACCTATAGATTATGTTTCCAAAACATCGGCTTAGGCACACAACAGAAGGGAAGAGATTGAGAGTGTCTGCTTGTGTGGACGTGTGGCTCCTATAATGTAATAGACTTACTGCTAAATGGTTGCTTGGCAACTGAGCAAGTACAGCAGGCCAAAATGTATTTGGACAATTAAGCCACACTTAAGAAAATTACAAATGTTATTGCATTACATGATAAAATATCAGGTGTCTGCAAACAAATAATGCTAGCTTAGACTAAATCAAAATGTCAAAGTCATCCAACTTTCAACAAAAATAGAAATTAAACCTTATTTAAAAAATAAACAATGAAGAAGTTTACTAAATGAAACGGGGTCATTTCAGTTAACTAAAACTTAAACTAAAGCAATTGTGTTACTTTAAATAAAATAAACATTAAATGAAATAAAATAAGAATTATTATTAAACTTATTTTATTTTAGCCAGTTGCCAAGGCAAAAATGATCTTTTTCAGTTTTACTTGATGAACTACAAAAACTAAAACTAATACTAAAATAATAAGAACAATATATTCATTATAATTAGGGATGCACCAATACCAATATTAGTATCGGTATATCGGGCCCGATGCTGCGCTCCTGTACTCATACTCGTAAAAATGCCTCGATACCAGAAGCCGATAACCACAGAGCATGTGTCCAGAAAAAGAAACACTGACAACAGGACAACATATAGTAAAATTGAGTTATTAGAGATTAATGATGTCTATTAAGTACAAGTAATTAATATAATGGTAAACATTCAATATACACGCATGTATAGCGGATGTGTGCGAGCTGATAAGCAGAGCGCGCGGAGTGGATTGTGCGCGCGGCGGCACAGATGCGCGAGCTTGTCGAGTGAATATCAGATATCACAGACATCACTGGAAAGTTTGTAGTTCGGTCGGATATGTCAAAAACAAGAAAGCAAAACAGTGCACAAGTTACTAAAGTTTTTAGACGGTAAGGAGAGCGAGAGATGCGTGTGTGTGTGTGTGTGTGTGAGGGAGAGAGTGATCGAGAGCGCACTTCTGTTGCATAATCTTGATTGCAGTTCGTTCCGTTAGCGCATGTATTTGGATTAAACCTAAATCATAAATTAAACAAAAATTATAGGGGCATTCACTATAGCCTAAACAACATTTATTTGAAACGTCAAGCATACACGGTTAAAGCAAAAGTGAAACTAGCAGACTGTGTGAAATGCGCTAGGCAAGAAGTGTCTGTCTCATTCTGCACCAATGCAAATGTGTGCGCGCTGCCATGTTTAGCTTGCTTTAAAATTGTTTTTTTTTTATTCGTACGCGAGGATCCTCGCAGGCTACAGTGCGCGTGACGAAAATTACATCACCAAAAACACTACATGTGTTCTCTTATAATGTATAACGAGTGGTTGCATGCATTTTTTTAGGAAAATGTTTTGTGATTATTGATTTGTAAGTATTGAGCAGCTGCAATAGAGCAGCTCTAATGCGCCATTAAAATGAACAGTGAAAGTATAATTAAGTGGAAATATTTCAAGGAATATCTGTTTGCTAAATGAAGCCAACTAACACGATTCTTCTTCTTCTTATTATTATTATAATTTTATCTCTGTACCCAATATTTGTAAAAAAATGACACATGCTGTGAAAATATAGGTATCAGTATTGGTGAGTACCAAAAATTTAAGTATAGGTATAGGACTCGTTCTGAAAAAAGTGGCATCGGTGCATCCCTAATAATAATAATAATAATAATAATAATCAAAAACAAACAGCAAAATTAGCAAAACTGAAAATATAAAACTAAAAATATCGAATTTAAAATATTAAAGGGATAGTTCACTTTGATATTTTTAGGTCAAACTGTTCTTGTCTGTGACTCACACAATGGAGGTCTATGGTCACCACCTCAAAGAGCATGCACAGAGAAGTCCATATGAAACAATTCCCCATCGTAAGTACACATTGATGACCTAAGACCTAAGACCTCACTTCCAGCGCTTTCCACGCTTGCGCAGAATAAGCCAGAACGCGCCCACACGTCACACACCAGGAAGCACGCGCGCCCTCAGATCAGTTGGACATGGTTGTGTACAAGAGGTAAAAACGATATAAATACTGTTCGTTTTCTCACACAAACCGCTCGTTTCGTGTCTTATCATCAATGTGTACTTACGATGGGGAATTGTTTCATTTGGACTCCTCTGTGCATGCTCTTTGAGGTGGTGACCATAGACCTCCATTATATGAGTCACAGACAAGAACGGTTGGACCTACAAATATCAAAAGGGAAACTACTGTGGAAACAAAGAAACCTACATCTTGGATGTCCTTGAGGTAAGCTAAAACATATCAAAATTTAATTTGAAAGTGAACTATCCCTTTAATAAAAATAGTATCTCAGTGATAAAATAGCATTTGTGCAAATGTGTGAGATATAAAGTCAAAATAAGAGATGGAAACAATTATGGGAAACTGTTGGGAAATTATGGGACATTGGAGATGTATTCTATATCACAAAAAGTCACAATTACCATTATATTTTATTACTCTAATGCTGAAACAGATTTCCTTAAATACTGATATTTTGTTATCTAATGCAATGATATTCATAGTGCTTTCTATAGGGCTCCTATAGGCTTTTTCCCACAGAAATGTTTGTTCAGGTTCACAAATTAGCTTCTCTCATTTCTCAGACTGTATAAACTTCAAATATTTGGGATCAAGTAAGATTTTAAAACAAATTCATTGTATTCAGCAAACATGCTTTAAAAAATAATCAGAAGTGAAAATGAAGACATTTGTTATTTCAGATAAATGGCATTCTTTTGAACTTGCCATTTATCAAAGATTCCCTGAAAAATGCATCAATACATTCCCTGAAAAATATTTCAAAATTAATAATAAGAAGAAGAAATGTTGCTACATTAGAATGATTTCTGAAGGATCATGTGACACTGAAGACTGGAGTAATGATGATGAAAATTCAGCTTTGCATCACAGGAATACATTACATTTTAAAATACATTCAAATAAATAAGAGTTTTTCTTTATAATAATATTTCATAAATACTGCACCTTTTACTGTACTTGTAATCAAATAAATGCATCCTTTTTGAGCAAAAGAGACTTATTTCAAAATCATTCAAAAATCTTACAGACCTCAGGCTTTTGATCGGTAGTGTATAAATCGTACTGGATCATCAGAGTGCTGAAGGAGGTCGTGCCAGTTTTTGGAGAGAGTGGGAGTGTTTCAGTGAACCATGACATTACAGATTAGGCTGTGTGACAGAGAGACAGCACTGGTTTGTGTTGAGAGTGCGTCTGCCAGAGATAAGTGAGTCAGAGAGGCTATTGCAGGAGGGAGTCCACTCTGTCATTGCTTATTTAGACAAGCCAAGTCCTGGGAACCGCTCTCTACTCACGGGAAGGCAGACAATGGGATTCTTCAGCAGAGCAGCTCTGAGAATCCAGATCCAGCGGAGGTCTCCCCTCTCAGCTGAGAGCTTCACGTCTGTCCGTAATGTACACAGAAGCAACCGGGCGCCATACTGTCTATCCAAAACACGCTCTCTGTGAGAGAAGGAAGATATGATCAAAATCACGCCAAAGAAGAGACTGCCTTTCACCCATCACATTCAACATGAGAGCTAAACATTATCCAGCAACTGCTCTAAAAAATCACTTTAGACACAGACACTGCCAGTGGTCAACGGATATGAACTCTTTTCAAACTGTTAGCCTAAATATGATTACAGCCTTGCAAAGTAACAATAGTTATTTCGCATTGCTAAAATTTCAGCCGAAAGCACAACAAACTGACCATGAAATTTTCTTTTAAAAATGTTTTGTACCAACAACATTTACAAATTTCACTGCTGCACTTTATCCACAGTCAATATATTTTTTACTTTATTCCAAGAAAAAAATCGTTTAAAATGAATAATAATAATAATAATAATAATTGTTTTAGCCACATGAATTTTTCTGCTCATCCACCATATTTATAACCACCAGTGGGGTGTAAGTAAATAGTGGGGAATACACACATAAACAGCTGAAATACACAAACATTAAAAAAAAGATAATTACATTTGTTTCATATCAGGTCTCAGAAAACATTTAGCACATATGCTACCAAATATTTATTCCACAATCCATATAACACTGGTGAATGGCAAAATGCCAAGAGAAGGAAATAAAAAGTATGAATAATAAAAATAAGACTTTGGGTCTTTGCTAGCTTGAGATCTGTAAATATGGGTATGGATCATATCCAGTGTTCAGCGTTTTGTCTTGATATCTCTGTTCATGTATTTTTGTAGTCATTGCCATTATATTGTCCAGCTAATAAAATCATGTGACTGAAACAGATGAATATGCAGATTACAGTGAAATATTAATAAAGACGGCACAAGACTCTTCTGTTTGAATCATGTGGACAAGTAAACTTCTATCTATTATTCTATCTACATTTAGAACTATTTTTATTCTGTAAAACTCATTAAATGTAATGAATATAGACATGCAAATTGGCTGATATTCTGATTCTGTTATGTCAACAGTACATCCTGGGGACACAAATCACAATGTTCTCTGATGAGGCAGATTTTCCACACACAAAGAGAACAAACCTGATCATTCAAAGGGACCGCAAGCACCGCAGGGTTTTCAGCTTTGTATCAAGTCTCCAGGCTCTATGACACAAGTCAGTCAAGTTCATAAGGAATGAGGACTTTCATGACTCCTGCAAAAAAGAAAGAAGAGAGCTTCTTTACGTGTTCATCAGAAAAGAGAGATGGACTGGAGGTGAGGTGTCAGCTGTAGGGAATGAAAACAAATGGAATTGTGTGTGGGTCTGAAAGCAGATCTGTGATGGAAAACTGGGTAAACACAAGAGCTTCGTCAAAGCCTGCAGGCCAGCCAGTTACTGCTGTCAAAACTAAGAGTGCGTCTCTCTGATTAATCATACGCCTTTCACCATGACTGCTAAGTGGTGCTATAACTAAAAACAAGATCAGAGGCTTTTGTGGTCGGTTAATGCCAAAAAAGTAAAAGAACATTTATCCTATACCTACCTGAGCATCCTTGTAGAAACATCACCCAGCATTCACACCCCCCAAAATAAAATAAAATAAAACAAATAAATAGACTAATGGAAATCAAATAAATCAGAAACTGCTGACAGATTTGTTTATTTATTTTTTTAGAAGACTGTTTTTTTTACAAATAAATTTGAAATATTATTATTTAAAATATATTTAACAATATTTAAACTAACAAATGTTCAGTGCCACATAATCCTTAAGAATCATTCTAATCCTGATCTGGCTTTTTTTTATTATTAGTTGAAAACAGTTGTGCCGGCAAATTTCTTTGTGGAAATTAATTCTTTCAGATTTCCTCAATTAAAAAAAGTGCTGAAAAGAACAGCAATTATTTAAAATATAAGTCTTTTGTAATATTATTAAATGTCTTTGCTGTTACTTTTGATATATTTAATGTGTGCTTGCTAAATAAAAGAAAACAATTTCTTTAAAAATAAATAAAAATCACACTGACCCCAAACTTTGGAACAGTATGATACCAAATTAATAAATTAATTTGACAGTCATAGAATTATCTTGCATAAAATAGCTCTACCCTCTAAAAAAGTAATTTGCATTATAGCACTGATGCTGAAAGGAATTTACAACTAGACTAAATAATTTAGATTAGGAAAGACTGTGTGCTTTTACAGAGACACAAAGGTGGAGACCTCTGTAAAAGGCCACAGGAAGATGACCACCACAGTTCACAGTCAAGTGGTCTCGCAGCCACAATCAGGCTTCTGGAGTCAACCAACACACAAACACATCGGTAATGGAAGAGCACAAGACCATTTAGTATAAATCACAACTGGGAAACATGTTCCTTGCAATAAGTGTCTGTTGCAGATCATTTAAATAGCACAGAAGGCCCTGGTTAATGTTAGGCAGCTGTCAGTTCAAATCAAATGACAAGGTGTCAGCTACAGTTGGACAGTCAGCCTCAGGGAGAGCACGTTTCATATCACACCTGCATAAGATGAGTGAAGACAAGGTGAACGGCTCTCATCTTAAACAATCATTAGTTTGTGAATAGTGATGAAGTATTTTTCTTTGTTGATGCAGTTTTTTTAAATCAGAGTATCTTATTCAAAAGCATAAAGCATGATACTTGCTTTACTAAATTCCAGGAAAACATGCCATTCTTTAGAAGAAGAAGAAAAAAATCACTCCAAGTCACAATACATATATGAATCATTGTTTTGAGACATTTTTTTAAAGACTCATTTGAAACAGTTCAAAAGTCACATTCAATTATTCATTTGTGAACAACTCACTGATTCAATGATCTTAATGATTGATGATCTTAAAGGGTTAGTTCACCTGAGAATGAAAATTTGCGGTTAGTGACAAGCACGGAGAGAGAACAAAACAAAACGATGGTTACGAATTAGAAGCACAAAACGAGGATTTGTCAAGAAAAACGTTGGAGGATTTCAAAATAAACCTAGAGGTGACTGGTTTTCCTTTGCCCCTATACGTTTCCCAGAGATGCGTGTGAGACGCATACATCTTCCATCTTCCGGTTCCCAACAATCAGCAGAAGTGAGAAAAAAAGTGTTTAATATGTTTGAAATTGGGATATTTACATGACAAAAATGTATGGATTCGCTACAGGGGCCCTTTATTTACCCCCCAGAGCCGTGTGAGGGACATTTTTATTACTGATGTGCGCACTTTATTTCACGTCTTCTGAACTGTTGACAACAAACACCCGTTTACCCAAATTGAAAGGCTTGGAAGAGCAAGGACAATTTTTAATATAACTTCGATTGGATAATTCTGAAAGAAGAAAGTCACATACACCTAGGATGCTTCGAAGGGGAGTAGAAGATAGACAAATTTTCATTCTCGGATGAACTAACCCTTTAAACTTTCCTTTACTATATTCCAAAATAGTCCTTATATCTTACATATAGACAAAAAAACAAAAGTTTTTTTATCATTTAGAACTGAAAAACTGAGAGCCCTCCAAGACACGATACGTGAACGAATCATTATTTATATAAAAATAATTATGACTTATTCAAATTTCATTTTAACACATTTGTGAATTCAACTATGATTTGGTCGCAGCCAATCTCAAGTATTATTTTCCTACATTCCAAAGCATATCTCACTTTTTTTTTAGGTGTGCTAAAACATGCTATTCTTTGTTATTTAGAAACTCGATCGAGAGCCACACAATGAAAAAGTATTCTTTTCTTTTGTATTACCTCTTTCATTGCAGTCTACTGAGCCAGACCATTATTTCACTACTAGTTGTATATTTATGTAACTTGTGACAAATAAAAATCTCGAACCTTGAAAACATTTATCTGCTTCAACCATTTTCTCCCTATCACTCTGTGTCTAGACTAATACATTCAGTTACAACAATAAGCCTTTTTCTCAAATATTTACAACATACTGATAAATTTAACATTCACTAATTGTATGGGATGACTGGATGCTTTCAACTGATTTCCTATTGAACTGTCACCAACTTTTACTCAAGCAGAAATATAAAAGGAGCATGTCTATTTTTAATAAGGAATATTACATTACAGTATTTTTATTTTGAGTCATGTAAATGACTTGCGCATTTCATCCACCACTTCCCAAAAAGTTTATGAGTTGCCACCTCAAGCATCAATGACGAAGTCTTTTGTGAAATTTAGAGTCCCTCACTGTGGGGAAAGAACACAACAATGAGAAGCTTCACTGCTCAGTGACTTTTACAGAACATAAAGCCAGGGTTATGTACAGTCTTAAAGCAGGTTCCTGTGAATCAGCTAGTAAAGCATGGCACCAAGGTCATGGGTTTGTTTCAGTGAATGCAAAAACGCTGACCATCAAATCCTCAGCACGTGTGTTTGTTGCAAAAACCGAAACAAACAAGTGTCTCACGAGACACATCCTCTACCAGACCACGAGGGCTCTTTATTAACGTTAGAAGAGAAAGCAAACACTCCATTGTCTGTCAGCAGTGCAGCGACTAAAGCAACACACACTTTCTCACATTTTCCCGATTAGGAAACTACCCCAAGCCCCTCTCTGACTCAGCTGATCAAATATCAGCCCAGGCACATGTTCTAAAACAACAATAACATCACCTAATTCCCTACAAATACCCCATTTACCATCTCTGACTCCTTAAAGAACTGCACAGGGCTGATCACTGATGGATCAGGAACCATAAACACCTCCTCCTAATCCCCTACAGACTCTACCGAAGAGGCTCATCAGCACCATTGTGGGCAAGCTTGTGCGGGCCACCCGCGACACGGATGGGAGGAGAGGCATAAACGAACGCTAGGGCGGGGTGAAACACACCATCACACACTCTCAGACATTCAAAGAGTGTTCATTAACGCTCCCATGTTTGAACAGATGTCTGCCTGACAAGAGTATGTGTCTGGAAGCGTGCATAAAGACTGTATTAAAAAAAAATTTCACCTGCAAAATAAACCAGTAGCAAACCACCCAGTATTTTGTGTCTTATTTTGTACGTGTTTACACCCAATGTTCTCATTGACTCTAATGTTGCAAGGAGCGTAAAATCCTGCATTGCTTTAAAGGCGATACAGACCATTTCCGAAAAGCAAATGACTATGTCCTCCAATGTGTTTTTTTTCACTTGCAAACAGGATAATAGAAAGTCAGTTGAAGGACATGAATCCCATGAGGTAGGGCTGAAGTTAGACCTGTGCATCCACTGAGCCATCTAAGGATAGAAAGGTTTACTCCAGACCTGATTTCCATGTCAGGTTTGTATTCAAATCGAATAAGTGCAAACTAAAGACAACAATACCTTAACATTCTAAGTTAGGTAAATCCAAAAAAATAAATAAGGTACGTTGTTCAAAAACTTTTAGAGCATTCTTATCAGTCATCGACTGGCAAGTATGAAAATGCATTGAGATTGTTTCACTGTTTCCCCCTCATCTTGAGCATTTGAATCAGGGCTGACTTGCAGCGACGTCCATGTGCGGCTCCATTACATGTAGGCTAGTCCACCTGGCAGATTGACTGTCAAGTTCACTTTCAGCTGGCTGAGCCTGCGGCTGACGGTTCTTCATCTGTCATCTGCTCTCTCTCATACCTTTAGAGGAAAAAGAGGAATTTCTGAACCCTATCATCTACAGCATGCTGTTACTTACCTGTTACATCATTAGGACATTATTGTGACAGCTAGGTTTTTACAAAAACCAAAAAATCAACAACAACAACAACAAAAAAATAAACTTGCACCCCTAAACGTTTGAACATTTAAGAGACACTTAAAAACAAATGAATGTTATCGAAAAGGTGAAAGAAATGAAAAGAAGTATCTTATGTTTCACCAAGGCTGCATTTGTTTGATCAAAAATATAATAATTTTGTGATATTTTATTTCATCTTAAAATGGCAGTTAAAAAAAAAAAAAAAATATATATATATATATATATATATTAAAAAGCAATTTATTCCTGTGATGGCAAAGCTGTATTTTCAGCATCATTACTCCAGTCTTCAGTGTCACATGATCCTTCAAAAATCATTCTAATATGCCGATTTGTTGCTCGATTTTTATTGGTGTTCAATTATTATAAATGGTTATTGTTGAAAACAACATTTGCTGCGTAATATTTTCATGGAAACAGTGATCATTTCAAAATTCTTTGATGAATAGAAAGTTGAATGGACTGCATTAATTTAAAAGAGAAAACTATTGCAACATTATAAATGTCTTTACGGTTACTTTTGATCAATTTAATGCACCCTTACTGAATAAAGATATTCATTTTCTACGTTCATTCTCTCTATATAAATACAGTATATACTAAGTTAATGGTTAATATAGTTCATATGATAAATTGCACCAGTGTGAACTTGAGGGCAACTGACTTCATACATCTACTAAAATAAATGTCTGACCTTGACACCAGTTGCATGAAAGCAAAACACAAAAAAGTGAAGTTGGTTTTGAAAAACAGTGTGGTTTGAGTATCCAATATACTTGCAAGGCCACATTAAAAGACTGCTGACATAAAAAAGAAGAAACATTTAACCCTCTTGTCCAGACATTAGCAGGCAGGTGAGATCTCCTCCACACTCCAAGCAATTGTTTGGAAACTTGAAGTCAAAGGGCACATGTGCACCTGCGTCTTAGACCAAACACTAAACTTGCCACCAACAGAGATCTTTCAGCTCTCACGACTTAGAGGTGCTGCTCCTTCATTCCCGAGGACACCAGAAGAGGAATTCCACAGACCACAGAGGAATTACTCAAAGTCATGTTCACTGGAAAAAATCTGGTGTAGGATTTACTTTCCTACTTACCACAAATAATTACACAGAGATGGCAAGTAACACATTGACTTAAATGGAAACTTCTGAACATTATATTATATTATAATATATATGAATATTTTCTTGTAAAATGTACTCCAGTTGTCATTGTTTTTCTATGTATTACAGTCTATGTGATAGATAGCTTTTGAGACATTGAGCATTAATTAACTGAATCATCCTAGGAGGTAATTAACAAGAAACAAGTCTCTAAAAATAGAGGATAGCTAGTAGCTACAGTAAAACTTTAATTGGAAATTTGTGATGCAAGCAATCACAGCATAATCCTGATGCTTGAATGCACATTGCTAAAGCAGTTATATCAATTAATCATATTTTATATTAGTTAATCAATTTTCAGTTATCCAATACAATTTTTGAGGGGCTGTAAAGTTATAAATTAAAAATTTTCCTGGCTTTACATGGCAAGATTCGCAATCAATCAATAAACTGACACTAAAATGTTTCTTGAGCACCTATTATAATGATTTTATAAGACTTGATTATTGAAGCGGAAAATTCTGCTTTGCCACTTTATGAATAAATTACATTTCAAAACATTCAAATTGAAAAAAAAAGTTATTTTAAATTGTAATATTACAGTTTTTTCTGTTTACTGTATTTTTGCTTAAATAAAATGAAGCCTTGGTTAGAATAAGAGGCTTCTTTATAAAAAAAAAAATAAAATAAATAAAAACACACACACAGCTAGTGCATTATACTGCAGTCATTTTTTTACATACCAGTCCAAATTAATGTCAATCCAGAACATTCCTTTAACTTCCAAACTTGAAGTATAGTATGATTAAATAAAGTGTATGAATAAATAATTAAACTCAGACTGACATCAGCCATTGCAAGCCAGGGAAATCCCTGCACTGCTAATTTATTGAAAGCTGATGAACCGCCCATCAAATTTCCATCAATGAAACTCTTCATATGTTCAACTGCCAGGTGCGTTTCAGCCTAAACTCTCAAACACTAGAGCTCAAATTCTGTTCAGAGCAAACCAAAGTACATTCCAGTGTCCATCTAGAAATGATTCCAAATGACCAACTCATATTCACTGAATTACTCAAAAGGACCTCAACAGATTAAATCAGAATCTAATTTTTATATGACACTCAGGTCATGTGATCTGCAGGTCTAAGGCATTGTTGACTGGATAATACTAATGTTGGCCTGAAGGACTGTGTGTCTTCCTAAAGCTGTTACAGATCTATATGCAGTGTCCCCCTAAAGACCTCAAAACTATTTCTAGAAGTTATGAAAGGGGCAACCATCTCAGAACTTTGGGTCAACTGCAGGAACATTTCCCACATGTGCTGACAAAAATCCACTGCCAAATACTACAAAAATACCTCTAACATAGATATCTTTCATTATCTCTGAGTGCTATTCAGCCAGTGAAGGCAATAAATTACTGTACAGGTCTACATTCTGCCATAAACAATGATTTTAATGATGTTTAAAATCCCAATTTGAATGTACAGATAAGTCTTCACTTGTGCGTATTGGTTTTGGCTGGGAAAATATAAAAACAAAACAAAAATTAGGGTTCAGGTTTGCTGTTCTAGGTACTGTTTAGGAATTGGAGAAGTCTAGAGGCTCTAAACCCCACCCACAAACTTGAAGGATCACCCTCTCATTAGCATAAAACGTCTAAAGAGGCATTTGACGCTCCCTTGTGGAAGGTGTAATTTGGGTTAAGTGCAAAGTAGTGAACAAAAACTTGAGCCTTCACAGTGAGAACTTGGGTCATGATTAATAGTTGAATGATACAGGAAAGTTTCACTATTAAATGCCAACTGTATGGAAGTAAACAGACATGAGTGTTTGGACTCTATATGTGCGTGTCATTTATTAAATCAGTCCTTTTGCAGCTCGAGTGTTTATCTGGTTGGTTATGCCAGAGAAAGCCAAGGTCAGGCCAGCTGTGAGCGCTTACTTCTCTCCGTCCCTCTGGATCCTGCGCTTCTCGTGCTGGTGTTTGGTGATAACATTCTTGAAGAACTCGTAGACGGACCAGCTGATGGCAGTCGAGGGCACCTGGTATATGACCCTGGCCTGAACGCCTTTGAAGTAAGCAGGAAGGCCGCCAAGCCTGTAGACAGTCCGGAAGGCATGGCCGAGGCCGGTGATGTGTCTTCCGCTCTGACTGACGGAATCGAGCGCCAGAGACTCTTGCGTGTTCAGCAGCGTCTTGCAAACGTCCAGTGGCGTGGTGGCGGCGGCGGCAATGGCACCCGCCAGCGCGCCCGACACCATGTGGGAGGAGGGGTTATAATGTCTTTGGGGGTTCAGCAGCTCTTGCAGATATTCGTAGGTCATGAAGTGCAATGCTTGGAATGGGATGTTCATGGTGAGCTGCGTGGTGTAGCTGCGATAAAACGCCAATGCCCCCTCCTGCTGCCACACGCAGCGCATACAGTCCAGAACGCCACGGTATGGCGAGTTAAACATCTGCATCCTCTGCTTCACCACTGAACGAGACAGTCAGACAGGAAACAAAAAAGAGGACAGGAAGGGGAGCATTAGGCAAGTGCAAAAAGCCAGGTCATGACTGAAATACAGTAGGCCCATCAAAGCAGAAACGTCCGGACATGAGCGGATCAAACGCGCCTCCTGTCTGACCTACAGTCAAGCGGTCTGCAGGGAACAGACAAGGCGAATGAGAGCAGGTGTCTATGCAAGGTCTCAGTCTGCCACCTGTGCTGATTAACCTTGAGCCTCAAGAGTGCAGAAACAGACACTGCTGTCAGACTGAGATTTGGCCCACTTGGGAATTTCGGCTAATGCTAATGTTTCAACATCGCACAACTGTTAATTAGAGCAAGGACAATCTGCACCCTCAAGGCTGTCTTTTGGAAATGTGTTTTTTTTTTTGGTGAAATGTAACAGGAAATTAGATCTTTTCTGCCATCTCCTGGCTGGGAGCACACAGTAACTTAAAGACCAAAAGAGTCAAGGTTTTCTTATTAGTAGGGCTGCAACAACTCAATTTGTTATTATTTGGAGAGGAAAATTGAGCAGGATGTGGAATAACATGCTATTTTTCAATAAAACAGAGAAATTAAATTAAATAACAATATTCATCATTGCAGCCCTAGTAATTAGCAACATCTTTTTTAATTTTATATATATATATATATATATATATATATATATACACATACATACATACATACATACACACACACACACACACACACACACACCATGTTACACAAAGATATTTCCAGGAACATCATGTTAAGGGCCCAAAAATGCAACGGTCATGACATTAAATATCCAATTTAAGTTCAAAAACAAATCCACAATATCCAAATAAAAATCAAATCCATGTAAACTACATACAGATATAAAGTAGAACAATAACATACACTACTGTTCAGTTTGGGTTGTCAAATGTCTCTTATGCTCACCAATCATCCAGAAAAAAGATCATTTGTAATATATATATATATATATATTTTTAATAACCTTTTTTTTATTCTTGTGATGCAGCATTTACTTGAAATTAAAATCTTTTCTAACATTATAAAATGTATTTGCTGATTTAATCAATTTAATACATATTTGCTGAATAAAATTATTTCTTAAAAAAAAAAAAAAAGTATTTAACCCCAAAAGTTTGAATAGTAGTGAATTGAATATTAAAATCTTATTTTCTTTTTTATAGGAAGTAGAGATTAAAGTAAAAATACCTTCAGCTGGATTCATTGCAGCATCATGAAGCAATGTGGCAACACATCCAGCAGCCCCTGTAACACATCCCCTCAGACATTAGCACCAAAATTAGAGCATGCACACAGACCGGATAGTCACTGGACTTAAAATACAACAATCAGTTATACAGACAGATCAGATCACAGTCAAGACAAGAACTGTGTCCCGAACAGCCACCAAATACCCCCTATGATTTAACAGAGAGATTAGGATTGACTGGATAAACTCTGGGGAATTTAAAGTCAGGAGAGAGAGAGCCTTTTGTTAAGGATACTGGCATTTACTTCACTCATCGTGTCTCTGTTTTATGATAAGAAGCAAAAACTGCTACAGCTTCTGAGTCTACATTCTTAATCCCAAGGTGCTAACAGAACATGAGACATCTGCCTTCAAGCTATGACTCAAAAAATTTACAGAAGCACACTGAAGTATCATGGTGTCTAATCATTTTCATTCCTTTTCAGTGAAATCTACTGGTAAATGGTAACATGCCAGCAGTTACTTACCACCCTTTCACTCTGACCTGGAGGAAAGAGAAAGAAAACAGACACTACACAGAAACACCAACAACGACTTCCACTTTGAGCTCTGAAACTAAGTCTAAATAGCATTACACCACAATCTGACAAATGCAATGATACAATATAAATGCAATCAATTCCCGAATTTCTCTACAGATAATGAAAATATTTTTCATTAGAATTAGAATATATGGACAGTTAAGTTTGTGTAGTGACATTACATTAGCTTTAGCTTTAAAGGTATTACAACAAAGTTAGCAATGCAATTCAGTTTAACAAAGTTTTGCACGGATTCTTTGCCAGATGTTAATGATACAACCTGAAGGTAAATTATTAAAAACGTGGATTATTCTTTGCACGTTCAAAGATTTACTACCCACATCATGATCTTCTAGATTTATAGCTGCTGTCATGATATTGGAGAGGGGCAGTTTTGGCTATTTTGGGACTTGACCTCATACTAGAAGGACATTTTAAAGAGTTCATGACAATACATGATTCATACAGATAACGCAGCCACTGCCAAAAAACTAGTTCCAGAATGCGGATGGCTTTAAACCACTGCCGATCTTCACTTAATTTTAACAGTCATTGCAACTAATATGTTAATAAAGTTAAAAAGGCCTTGTGAAAAAGCAAAAAATATTTTAGAATATTTTAAGCCAATTCAAGCCAACTAACAATCTACTCCGCATTAGAATTGTGGGTAAGCTGCTGAGAGGAACTAGTAGGACTGATGGGCCGGAAAACTGGTACCGTTCGCCAAATGACTGTTCGCTCCCGGATGGATGATATCACTGAGGACCTTTTTCAACCTTTCGTAACAGGCGAAGTATAGTGCGTGGGCTGGCCCCGCCCCTACAGCTGTAACATTCAGACCCCTGATTGGCCTCCAGATTCCCTCCGTCCTCACGATTCGCCACAAAGCATCCATCACGTTACGGTAGCGGGCAGCTGGCTCTGGCTGAAGGCTCTGCATGCGTGTCTGCAACAAAGAACAATTGTTTAAACTTACAAGCCCTACTATTTAGATTAAAGTATTAGTATAAATACAGGCATTAAAAACAGGGATTTTCAGTTCACATTTGTTCTTGAACTTGCTGATTTTGTTCCAAAAAAAAAAAAAAAAAAGGGAGCAAAATATTTTTTTAGAACATTTTTCAATAATTATAATAAAAAAGCTAAAACATTATTTATTACATGTATATATAATAAATACATTACACATTCACAATCCCACATTTGCAGCAAAACATTTCACACAGCTAGAAAATATTTTATATACCATTTTTCAGTATTTTTTCATTAAAAAAAGTGTAACAGAAGTTACATTTTCAACAAATTAAAATGAATAAATATAATGAACAAATATAAAGATACAGTGACAATGCAGCACTGGCCCAGTGAAGCAAGTGTCCTCCTATTATTATATTATCTCAAACCTGCAACAAAATATATAGCAATGCAACACACACAATAGTGAAAAAATAATTATTTAAGTGGGAATATTTATGAATTTTACGTCACATAGCAAAGTCATTGGATCTGTAGATCAGAACTGAAGTTTGCAGCAATAAGGTCACACAGGGACATAATCTAACCACCTAATCTGCTTTTCCTGTGGATCTACAGTATCACCTGACATGCATGAGAACAGTACCGGTTTCTACAGAAACACCGGCATTGACTCAACAGTGGAAAAATCTATGTGCTTAGTTCTTAGTAATGTACTTGGTTGCCCAACACACTTTACAGATACACTGTGGCCTTGAACGTACCACAAAAGTCATGTTTGAACTGACATGGTCAGCATGGTTGAAAATGTTAGTTCAGAACGACAGCTGCAATGTGGTGAAATTCAAGATGCCTGCTGTGGCTACATGAGAAACATTATTCATGTAAGGAAACAATGCTTCCATAAAAGGCCTGGGAAATAATCATATTTGCCAATAAACCATATCTGAAGCCAGTTCCTCATGACAGGGGAGTGAGGGACCACAACCTCCATCAGGGAGGTTCAAGATTGCTCTTCAAACGCTTGGGATTGCCAAATGGGCCAGGGAACAGAGTCTTGTACAAAACAGAAAACTGGTCTTTTAATGCATCGAGTTAAACTATTTAATTTCTATCAGGACACAGCCTACTGAGATTAAAGGTTAGTTTACCCCAAAATTAAAATTTGTCCATGTTCTACTCACCCTCTAAGCATCCTAGGTGTACGTGACTTTCCTCTTTCAGAATAATCCAATCGGAGTTATATTAAATTGTCATTGCTCTTCCAAGCTTATCATTGGGGTAAGCGGATGTTTGTTGTCAACAGTTCAGAAGACGTGAAATAAAGTGCACGCATCAGTAATAAAACGTCCCTCACAAAGCTCCGGGGGGTGAATAAAGGCCCCCTGTAGCGAATCCATGCATTTTTATAAGATAAATATCCAGAATTTAAACGTAATAAACACTTTTTTTCTAACATCTGGTGACTGTGGGAACCGGAAGATGTGCAGTACTTCAAACACTATAAAAAAATAAAAACAAAGTTAAGAAAACTTAGTTTAAGGCAACCAGCTTCAGCGGAGCAACCTTTTTTTTTATGAACTGAAAACAAGTTGAGAAAGCTCAAAAATCTGCTGAAGCTGGGTGCCTTAAACTTTTACGTTTTCTCAACTTTTGATTTTTTTTTTTTACAGTGAATCTGTAGTACATTTACCAACAAGAAAACAATGTACAAGAGCTATGAGAGCAAAATGTGCTGGGACCTGAACAAAACAAACACTACGAGTACAAACAGTTCCCATTCTTTTTGACCAATCAATTTCTTTATTTTTCTTTTTTTTAGTTTTTATATAATAAAATCGTGTGGTTATATAATAAAGCCCCAAAGGTAATATCTGAATTTATAAATAGACAGGGTTTTACCAGAAAAACAAAACAAAAATAAATTTCATGAAAAACAAAACAAAACAAAAAAACATCTCTTCAGTAAAGGTTTCTCAACTTTGGAATATGTTACAAAATGAATTAAATGAACACAAGGTTTTTACACTTTTATATTAATGGTGAACTGCACTCATTTTAGTAAATCTATCTATCTATCTAATCTATCTATCTAGTAAATCGTCTATCAAAGATGCAACTTAGTCTGTGCTGTAATCTATACTGTATGTACAATGCATTGCTTTTATTTATTTATTTTTTTTGAAGGACAGAAATCAAGATTTTTGTCCCTAATACAAATAAATGAATAATGAACTGTACAGATGCTTTAGTTACTTCTACACTTCTTTCTGATTCTCTTCTCTTAATAGGGACAACGTGCAGTGTGCCACACTGTGTGCTGTTCAGAGATTTAACTTGACCTTTGACTTAAGTGTAAACAGAATCTACTGTTAGCTTTACCTTTCCTCATCACTCATACTGCTGTGAATCAACCTCAGCATGGAATTTACATATTTTGCAAAGATACGGATTACAATTAAAGTCAACAAATAAGTGCTTCAATCCAGCTTTACCACTAACATATTTCCAAATCAAACAAGACATTCAACAAGAACAAATGTGGGCTGAACTTGACTTTATACATTAAAAACTGAGGTCTCTGACAGGTAAATAAAGAGGTGGATTGAAATCAGTGAAGAAGCAAGGAAACAGTCCTACATACAGGCTGGTACTAAGTTTTATGCCATGTATTTAAACAGTAATAATAATAATAAAACAACTGTTAAAATGCACAAAAGAGATCAGTGTTTTCTTTGATTACAGTCTGGACTGGCCCATTTGAGAGGGAGCAGCTGTGAAGGACATAAAACAAGTGTCTTTGTCTCTAAAGAAACCTTCACTTCATCCAAGAGCAGCTGAACACTCAAAGTAATACTTCCTTACAGTTTGCCAATGGCATCTTGATCAGTACATCCAGCAAACACTTCTAATGCAAAACAGCTTCAATGACACATGAAGTGATGTGTCCTGTTTAGGGAAATGCAGTTATGCAGTCTGAGGATCTGTCTAGTAGTTACACAACTAGTAGCATATCACAGACGTGCTATGGCGCATTGTCAAATACATGATACACTTCCAGGTAATGTACTGCCTTAATGGTAACCTTCGACTTTATAAAACAAAACTTAATTCTCAAGAGACTACACTGCACTGCATTTGAACTACTAACTCAATGCGCATGCCCGTATCCCAAAGCAGCGTCAACAAGGTCACGTGGTTTAGGAGCACAGAAGCCACGTGTGGCCTTCCTTTCTCGTGTTCATGTTTCATAATGACACCTCACATACACACATGTACTACAATCACTCTAAACCACAGGATACAATCAGATCACTATCCACAAAACAAAAAACGAGGCAATCATTTGATGGTGGAATTCCATGCTTGGAACTTTAGTTAGTTACTACTAGATCAGTCTAGACAGAATTAAACACTGGAGAGATTACATGACTAAAAATTATTCTTAACTTTAATAACTGCTATGAATATGAAGTGCAATGATTATTTCTGTATGTAGACAGACAACAATAATCCGAGAAAGGAGCAGAGGGAAACTATATTGTCTGCAAAGCATGAAGACTATAATAAAGAGTCTGGAAATCACACAGGGGAACTAACTCGACCTTGCCAGCTTGTCGGATCTTTCATGGGCCTTCTGGTCACATTGACTCTACCTGAATTCTTTATACAACTCTTGCTGTTTTACAAATGCGTTTATTTACCTTCACACAATCAATAGGGAACATCAGGCAATGCTCCATGATTCCTGCCACTGCCCCTGCCAACATGTGCGTGCTGGTGGAGGCGCCCTGGGGCAAACCCTCATAGTCCGGTTCCGAGGAATCATTGGCCTCCTGGGAGCCATAGAAATGTCCAACATGAAGCTCCGTTTCTCCTGCTTTCCGAGGTGTCAAAGTGCCGACTAGACTTTTGGAAACACCCCAGAATCTGCCGCCAAGCCAGTGTATCTCCGCGCCCGCGGAAGCTCCGGCCACCGCGGCATCGCCGCCCGATGTGTCTGCTGTCATCCGCCGCCTTCGCACAAAACCATCCGCTTCCATTTGCAGCACCCAGTCCTTTAAAATCATGCGTTCCACGCCCGATGTTTACGCGTTCAGCTCAGGCCTCTCCCGCCTGCGCACCGGGGAGAGGACGCGTCCCGTTCGGCTTCGGCTAGAGTAGAACTGCGCAGCAGGCGGTGACTGACAGAACAGGCCGCGAGGGGAAACGGAAACGCCCTTTCGCTGTGTCCTGAGCTGTGATTGGAGGAAAACCGTTGTCATTCAATTCAGAACGCGCGCAATCGATATTTATGGTTTACAGTGACATAACAGCGTAACACCTGATAGAAGCAGCCAGAGATGGGAAGCTCTTTTGAAACTCTTTTTCGCGACTCGTTCTTTTGAACAGTTTGTTCAAGCGTTCAAAAAATAAATAAATGAATAAAATAAATAAATAAATTCTTTCCAAAAAAATACGTTCCTGAACAAATACATAAATAAAAAATACTTGACCTTGACATCCTGGCGTGGATATATTTGTTGCTATATATAGGCTATGGAACAAAAACATGATTCATTTGTTAATTATACCATATACACGACCAAAAATGGAAAAACAATGAACCTAATATCATAATATATTATAATAGAATGTATAGAATAGTCTAGGCTACTTGAAAATGTTTCTCTAATTCTCAAGGTCGGCTATTTTGGTTAAATTATAATAATAATTATTATTGATGTTGTCGTCTATTTTTACTGTGTATTTCTTTCGATGTTACTATTATTGTAACAGTAATACAGTGTTAAATTCCTATGTAGCCTATATGAACATTTTCTTTTTCTGCAACTAAAATACATGCTTTTTTTGTAACATTGTTGTATAAGTTTTCTATTAATATTAATTTATTGTTACTATTATTATTTAAAGGGTGTGTTTTTTATTTTATTTTACTTTTACATCACTAACTGGTATACTTCATTGGTTTCTTTATAACTGCTAGGACTGATTCAGTCTAATTCATTGTTCAGAGTGGTAAAATGAAAAGTTTTGTCTCGCATAAGCTGCACCCAACGTTGAAAAACAAGAGGTTATAAATTAAAAACTGAGGCATATGGATGCATTACCTAGTTAAACAGTGTTTGCTTTAGGATTGAAGGTCAAATCCTAATATCAACAGAAACAAGCCTAAGTTGATTTGCTTGTCCTAACTGGTCACTTACCCTCATCAGGCCAGTCTGATGTGACCAGCTTAAATCAACTAGTTAGCAAACCAGCAAATATTTTATTTTTAATTTTCTACATATATCAGCAAATTTCATGTAGCTTTTATGCTGTTCCATTATAATTACACAATTTCAATATAGGCCTACTAGCTATTGTTAGGCATGACATTTTTAAAGTGAGATTTTGTATGCCAGCTTCTTTGCATCACTCTCATTATCAAAATGTTGTGTAGGCCTGAAAAATAACAAAAATCATAGTCTTCAGACAATAAGTAAATATCAGCAAGACTATCATTATCTTTATCTCTTTGGAAGAAAATTAATTAGGCTGCCCAACAATAAGCTAATTATACTTTAAAGCAGGACCATTTTCAGCTTATTTCATTTTGGCCGTGAGCCCATGGTGTAGAATTTCTGCCGACAAAGGGAATGAAGTGTTAATTTTCGCTTACAAGAAGAAAATTCCATGGCCTTGATCAAATTAACGTTGACTGTGTGTTGACCAGATGTGTTCCTTCAAGGAAAGCCAAGCTGGCATGCCTGTAGAGTATCTCTCTGTCTTGACCATAATTGACCATAATAGAGGTGTCGGGAAACCCTATATTATCTAATAGCAGGCTTCTTTATTTCTTTTCCTTCTGAGAACCTGAATCAATAGGAGTTGATTTTCACAGCATAAGCAAAACAAATAGAAGTTAAAGGATATTGTATACTGCGTCACAGCAATTACACATAATATAGACTAAAATTGAGTTTCTAATTCATTTAAGGCCTAAGCTTTGGTTATCTTCGGTTACTTGAGTGAAATGCACAAAGCCACAGACCTCCTGCTTTTCAAATGTGTCTCTAAAAGCTGTCTGCAGTCCCATCAGCAAGATGTTGATGCATCATCTCCTATCATATTTAGCATAGAAAGAGAACCACTTATGATCTCTTCAGACGGGCTCTTCAGTCAAGATGATTTCTCTTAGCTGAAGAGAACATTTCTTAAGTATGGCAATGCTTTGAAGTAACTTTATTTGACATGTCATAATGGAAAGAGACAATATTCAAAAGGCTTTGAATTAACTATGACCTCCCCATCTTAAATAGTCAATGAGTCATGTTAACAAGATATTAATTGATGTAAAAGGCTGATACAAAAATGGTCAATCTCAACACCATATCCGTTCTTTTGTTTACATTTAATGTTTGTTTACATTTAACTTTTGTTTACATTCACTAACATGAACTAACAATTACAACATTTATTAATATTTGGTAATCTTATAAAAATATGATTGTTTGTGTTAGGTCACTATGCGGCTGTACTGGTTGGTAAATGCTGAAAATAACATTGAGATAATAAATGTATGATAAATGTCGAATGGCTTAATGGTGTTCATTTCAGCTAATGTGAATAAATTAAACGTTGATAAATCATACATGAATTAAAGTACTATTACATAAAAAGACTTAGATGATCAACCCTACCTGTAATAATAAATCGTCTAGATTCTTAGCTATAAATTATCTTTAGAGGCTGATATAGAATGAATGCTTCCTCTGTATTATGACAACCCAAAGTCTTTGCCGCCACCTACTGGAATAAAATGTGGCTTTATTCTTTCTTTCTTTCTTTCTTTCTTTCTTTCTTTCTTTCTTTCTTTCTTGACTTCTCACAGGACACAGAAATTATGAAGATACAGTAAACAACTTGTACTTATTTTGTCCACAGTTTTATTTTGTTGATCACATGTTTACAAATTCAAGGATCACAGGCGTGGCCCAAACAGGTGATAACTGTTTATCTTATTCATAATCACTTTTCACACTGGTCTCAGAAGCCGCTTTAAGAAGCAGCTCAATACAATGGAGCTACTGTAGCTCTGTCTTGTGCCTCTGTCTTGTGATTTTTTCCTTGCGCCAGGGTATTAATAGACAAACTCTTATAACTTGTTTTGTCTTGATATGCACTTTCACTGCACACTTTTAAAGAAGTGGAACACTATCACTCTAAGTGTTTATATCGAGGCCTAACTTTAGCTGGCTATTCTACTTTCAAGTAAAGATTATAAAACAAGGTTAATGTCTTATAGGTTAATGTAAAGACTTGGTTTATTTAAACAGACATTTGACCATCAAGCTTTCTACTTAACTTTGTACCTTGATCTAACACTGAAAATGTTCTCAAGATGTTCTATGTGACTTTGAATATAGGCACAGAAAACAACAGATAGTTAACCATGTATAAATGTTTACCAAGAGATTGTTGATACTACAATTATTCTAACTGAACTTTCTTTAGCCGCTTCTCTAGCTACTCTGACCTCAATACCAGTTATTAGTAAATGCACAAAAGGTCTCTATTCTGATTTTTAGGCTGATGAATACTGACTGAACCGAGTTATTGGAAAGCAGCAATAAAACCAATAAAATAAATGCTTTCCAGCAGAATCAGTGCAAATAAATGTCTGACTTTGCTTAAAACATATTATGGGTAGCCTATGTCTATTTTAAAGTATTTTTACATTAGTGGTGTCACATTCTAATCACTTTCACAGCTTATACTGTTACAGATTAATATTATACATATGTGTAATAAAATACTATTTGGAAAAAAAAGTTTCCATTACATTATTATGTCCTTTTTTGTATTATATATATATTACTATATATTACTGTACTGTTTGTTTTTACTATTGATTTATAATTTGAATCATTTTTTAAATATTAATTTTAGTTAGTTTAATAGTTTAGTGTATTATTTATTTATTGTTACATTTTACTTGTTTTTTTCTCCCCAGGTTTCTAGACCCAGCACCCCCCCCCCCCTTTTTTTTGAGTGTGGGGGAGGAGTGTTCCAAAGGAGAGAAAAGTACCTTGTACTTGGGGTTTCGCCCCAGGCCAGTTTACTGTAGAAAGGGCGAAGCTTTGGAGTTTGAGCTTTGGGTTTGAGGGCTGTCAGAACAGAACTCGTCATGGCTGCGGCTGTCAGGGCAGGTTTATGGCACAGAGGGGTTATATCAGTGGCACGGCGCGGCAGCCACAGCAGCACTGCCCTCAAACCTCAATATGACGCAGTTATTATCGGTGCAGGTAGGCTACAGACATACATACATGCACGGCCTAAAGAAACAACAAAACTGTAACATGGCTTGGCGGG
This sequence comes from Carassius carassius, assembly GCF_963082965.1. NCBI lineage: Eukaryota > Metazoa > Chordata > Actinopteri > Cypriniformes > Cyprinidae > Carassius > Carassius carassius. Next base: position 6,444,207 of record NC_081768.1, read on the forward strand.
GATTTTTTTCGATTTTGAAAAATTATAATTAACTATAACTATAAATTATAATTAAATTATAATATAACCTGACCTATTGATTGTGTATTTTAACTATATTTTTTTATTACAATCTATCAGTTACGTTGTATAGCTAGAAATTATTATTGAGACCAGTTTTAAAACTGCGCGCGGACAACGTGTCACGTGGCGCCTGTAACTTTTCTCAACACTGGACTGGAGGGACCAGTCAGAGTCGTTTTTGAGTCGTCGTGAGGGCTTTCGTTAAAATACTTTCGTCGAAACTTGAGATAAAATGTATATTTATGAACCAGATACTAATGATTTGAAATAATAGTTTTAAACGATTATGATGTTCTGTTTACAAATGTCCCAATGAGATAAAAAACGTCAAAAGATTTAATGCGGCTCCATGAGGAATTCGCTATGCTGCTGAGCACCCATGCTTCCCCTGCAGGAGTAAAAGTTTATGTAACGTAACTGTGAAACCATGCAGTTTTCAGATTTTTATCATTTTTATCATTTATCATTTTATCATCAGTCATACTTTGTTTCATAGCATCTAAGTTTCAGGAGATAATAATTGTAGGCTATATTATTCATCGGCTATTATTCAACAACATCTATTAAATGATTTTAAAATTTAGACTCCTTTAAGAAAAATACAATTATTTTCTTTCTTTGTAGGTCACAACGGCCTTATTGCAGTAAGTACACACAAAATCTGATGTATCTCATGTATCTGACCACAACAGTTTCTTGTTTGAAACCTTCTGTTGTGATTTACCCAGTCAGCATATCTGCAGAAGGGAGGCGTGAAAACAGCAGTCCTGGAGCGCAGACATGTACTTGGAGGAGCAGCCGTATCTGAAGAGATTATTCCAGGTGCGAGTTAATGTAATGTACTCTAAATCCCCTACAGACTGGCCAAAGATCAGTTTCTCAGGCACTCTATTATTATCAATAATTAGAAATTCAGAACTGATAAAGTAAGTAGTCTAAGCATTTTAAGTCAAGGTTTCTGATTGACCCTGAAGATATATGGAAATTGAGTTGTGTGAATCAATGTTTTTTGCATGACTTTGGCTGTTTATTTCAGGGTTCCACTTTTCCAGGGCCTCCTATCTGCTCAGTTTACTGCGCCCACACATCTACCAGGACCTGGAGCTCAAGGTGATGTTCATATTGATGTTACATGCCTGATCCTCTCTTGTTATTGTTTAAAACTGATCGGCTTCCCTTTAACTATCTCTCAGGTCCCGTTTACACATACATGGTTATTTTGAAAAACGGAGACATTTCCCTTAGTTTGCGCCCTTAGTTTACACACAAACAGAGAATTCGCATCTGAAACCGATTCTTTCTAAAAACTACGGCCAGAGGGGAGATTTGGAAAATCTTCGTTGGCACGTTTGTATTTAAACTGAGACAAACGGGTGTTTAGGCAGTCAATGTCACAGTATGCTCCAGAGCTCGCACCTACAGTACGTAAAAAAAGTGCGACTTATGCTTACATGTGATTTTCGGTATTCTGATTGGCTTACGTTAGCTTGAGCTTCTCGTTACACCGCCACCTACAGGTTTGGCATGCTCTTGACCAAATATATACACGGGTACATGTAAATGAACACTTTTCTGTAAACTGACATGTGTGCACGATGTTATTTTTTTAAAACCGGAGATGTTGAAATGTCCGTTTATGAAAATAGCCGCCCACGTGTATACTTTGCCTCAATGGTGTTGTGTCTTAGACAGACCTGACAAACATTGTAAAAAGAAGGACACTTAAGAATACAATTTAATTGCATGTTTTTTTTTTTTTTTTGATAATTATGTATAATCATTTAAATGTAATATTAAATGCATTTTTTTAGACTTGTCTTGTATTGATGTATTGATCTTGTATTAATCAGATAAATGCAGCCTTGATGAGCAGAAGAGACAATAAACATTTTACTGATCCCAAACTTTTGGATGGCAGTGTAATTTAATAATTACTTCTTGGTTTCTTTAAAATGTATATTTCCAAGTGTTTTGACAAGCATTTATGACCATTTCTATTTTAAATACTTCTATAAAAAGCATGACAGAATATTATTAAAACAGTGATTTAAAATGTACTGTACTTTAAAGTAATGCTTTTAATCTGACATTATTACATACTTTCCAGAAGTGTTAAGAAACAGAGTGGATTTTTTTCAAGAAAGTTTTAGTTTTATTTTATTATCTACAAGTATAATTTTTATATTTACTTTTAAGATTTGAAGGACGCTACAATTGCACTTTCAGTACAAGAAGCACACTTCTTTTTCACAAGGAGAAGAAGCAAGTGGCAGATGATTAATTACTTTTTTCCTTTCAAGCTAAAAATGCAGTTCTCCACTGTGTCTTTTTTGTGCAGAAACATGGCCTCAAGGTGTACATGAGGGACCCCTATTCATTTACCCCCATGTTGGAGGATGGTGTAAGAGGGCGGCCACCACCGTCTTTAACGCTTGGAGCTGACCTGGCAAGAGATTGGCAAATTCTCGGAGAAAGATGCCAAGGTTCAATGTCACTGACAAGAGGAATTCGATTTTTGCAAGAACACTTTCATGAACTTGCATGTGACACTATAAACAAAATGCTGTGACAACTGCCTACACACCCTTCTACATCAAATAATGAACTAAATATACATAATTTATGTATTTTTTTTTTCTCTGTCCAATCACTATAGGTCTATCCTGATTTTTTTTCCTATTTGGAAAGACTGGCCTGTGCCATCCACCCTCTTTTAGATGCTCCACCTGTTGACATTCAAGGACTGACTGAGGGCTCTTTGAGAAAGAAAATTTCTGCCCTCAGGAGCTTGAAACCTTTGGTGAAGTCTGGTAATGAAGCTTCATGATTATATAACACACTAGATTTCCCTTAATTGTTCTGCTGTTGCTCACCTAAGCCAGAGAGTCTTATAAGACAAGTGTTTATAAAACGAATAAATTAAAGACAAATTCATGTTCTTCCATGCTAACAGGGTTGAAGTTGGGAAAGAATATACCAGATTTCTATGAACTTGTTACAGCTCCAGCTATGAAGGTGGGTTAAGATACATCATTTTAAATACATTTGACTGAATAACTAGCAGACCCCAAGAAGGTCAATCCAAGGTCTAACATTGTAAATAATTTGCAATGTAATGTAAATGTACAGATTATCAGTATCCAGATGGTATTGTCCTCTGATAAAAAAAAATAAAATAAAAAAAGGTATTCTTGCCCTCATCTACACTGGTGGTTAAAAGTTTGGAATAATTTAGATTTGTTTAAATGTTTTTGAAAGAAATCTCTTATGCTCACTAAGACTGAAATAGCTAAATATATTAAAATATATTAAAATAGAAAAGTTATTTTAAATCATAATAATGTTTCACAATATTATTGTTTTTAATGTATTTTTGATCAAATAAATACAGATTGGGTCTTTAAAAATCTAAATTATTGCAAAATCTAGACCAATAATGTATATTTAAAGTTTTACCTGAAAATGCATAAATTACACACCAAAATATGAATCGTTAATTTTTGGCTTCATGAGCATTGCCTAAGGAATAAGGCTAACTATTTGTGGTTTTGAGGATGTGATTCATGACTTGAATCTGGCATTAGAAGCTTCTTTGTTTGGAATGTATTTTTTTTTTCTGTAGGTGCTCAATCGCTGGTTTGAATCAGAGCCGTTGAGAGCCACATTAGCCACTGACTCTGTGATTGGTGCAAACACAAGCCCAAATCATCCTGGAAGTGGGTGAGGATAGTTTGACATTTAGAACAGATTCAGAATATGTTGTGGTTGTTGTTGTGGACACTGGATGTTATTGTGGAGACTGTATGCTCAATCTTGTAGATATGTCCTGCTGCTTCATGTCATGGGTGAGCTGGAGAAAGAGAAAGGTGCCTGGGGTTACGTGGAGGGAGGAATGGGAGGAGTGTCTCAATCGATTGCGCGCTCCGCCCGGTCTCTCGGAGCAGATATTTTCTCAAACAGGGTTAGTATTCAGGAAGTAGGTGTAGCTGTTTTCTCAAGCACATTTATTCAAAAGAACCGTCTGTCTCACAGATATTAATCTGTGGCTTTCCTGGGGGCCTGTAGGATGTTGAACAGGTCTTTATTGGTCAGGATGGTTCTGCCAAAGGTGTTGTGCTGACAGATGGAACTGAAGTCCATAGTAAAGTGGTTCTGTCCAATGCCACTCCCTACATCACCTTCAAACAGCTCACACCACAGGTACAGACCTGAAGTCCTAAGACCGTGTCAGGTCTGCTTGTTTTCAGATACTTAAAAAAGTGGTTCACAGTTCATTCACAGTTGATGTCATCTGTGTTTACTCAAGGAGTGACCCTATTCTTTGACCAGCAACACTGTCCACATGTGAGTTAGTTCAGTTTAGAGTAGGATTATATATCTATATATACAGGCGAAACATTAAGAATCCCACTGAATTTATTTTTATTAGTCCAATGTAAAAAATAATAGTAATGTGGAAAAATTAACAACCGTTTTACTTAAATGTTAATGACAAGTCTGAATAATTGATGTCTGTGGTTGTCCTGGTAAAGGATGCCCTGCCAGAGGCATTCATCACGGCTGTAGATCAGATTGACTATGGTAAGATTACAGAGAACTGAATACTTCATTTCATCAAACTAAATATGCATTTCAAGAAAAGAAAAAAAAGAAGATAATTATGTTTGCGAAATGATATTTCGAATTAAGAATCATTGAACATTCGCATAATCAAGGTTTTTGAAACATTTAAGCGTTCAAAGAAATCACGTTTTCATAAACTAATGGTAACATTAGCAAAACATTGTTGGAACGTACTTTTGTTAGCTAGGGTGCTGCCTTGCAAGAACTGTAATTTAATGGAGTTCAGTTTGTCTTTTTCCTGTATAATTGTCGATTGGAATATTCTGTAATCTCTGTCCTTTGCAAATGAACAGTGGCTGTAGACAAGCTGCCTAATTTCTTGGCTGCTCCAAATAGTGCGGATGGAAGACCAGGTCCACATCATCAGTGTTCAATCCACCTGAACTGTGAGAGTGTGGAGGTGCTGGAGGAGGCCTACAGGGAGGGCCAGCAGGGACGCCCATCCTCCAGGTGGGCAAACCTGCAGTGGTGGTGCTTATAATGGAACAACTAATATTTGCACATTACACACTGCATTTGCAAGTCATGACCAGAGTTTCACAGACACACACAGACATCTGTTGCCCGTGAACAGGGTTTATGGTGATGGTTTTCCATTCAATGCACCGAACCACAGGGATTTGCATGATATCCCGATTCATCTTCTGGGGTTTTTGTGTAGGCCTATGATAGAAATGACCATTCCCTCAGTGCTGGATCCGACTCTAGCGCCCCCCGGCTGTCATGTGGTGTCTCTTTTCATCCAGTTTACGCCATATTTGCTGGAGGGTTGTCACGCCTGGACTGACGAGGACAGGGGGAGATTTGCTGACACAGGTACCTGATGACCTATTTGCATTTTTTTTTTATGCCGTTTTTTGTGCACAGCCATTATGAGCCTTGTGTTTGTAAAAGGTCTTGGAGGTCTTTCAAAGTGTAAAACAAACAGGTTGGTTGAGTTCTTTTTTTTTATGTTTTTGAAAAAAAGTATTTTATGCTTGCAAAGGCTTCAATTTTTAATCAATAATATAAAAAACAGTAATACTGTGAAATCCTGTGACAATTATAAATAACTGTTTAAAATTAAAATTAAAAATGCATTTTAAATTGCAATTTATTCCACTGATGGCAAAGCAAAATTTAAGTTTTCAGTGTCACATGATCCTTCAAAAATCATTCTAATTTGCTGTCTTTGTGCTTAGGAAGCATTTCTTAATATTATCAAACCTACCATTCAAAAGTTGTGTAAGTAAAAAGTGGGTAAAGTAGTTTTACATTCAAAAGTGGGAAAGTAGTTTTTTTAAGTAATAATAATACCTTTATTCACAAAGGATGCATTAAATTGATTATTAAAAAGAAATGACCACAAAGACATATTTAATGATTTCTATTTCAAATACATGCTTTTAAATGATCATATTCATCAAATAATTCTGAAAAAAAAAATTCAAGGTTTCTACAAAAATATCAACCACCAAAAACTGTTTTCAACAAACCATTAATAATATTTGAGTAGTAATAATAATTGCACCAACTCAGCATATTAGAATGATTTCTGAAGGATAAATGATTGCAATAATATTTCAGAACATTAAATGAGCCAGACCCTTCCTCAAAAAACTCACACTCTGATAGATGGGAATGCAATGAAATCGCTACTTTTAAACACAGAGACACTGTTTGTGCTACTGCAGTCATATCGCATGCCTCAAAGTAATAAGATCTTTGTTGTAATTGGTCCTTTGTTTCCTGTTTCACAGCATTCGACTGGGTTGAGCGTTACGCACCTGGATTTAAAAAGTCTATAGTTGGCAAAGACATTTTAACCCCGCTGATCTGGAGAGGGTCTTTGGTCTCACTGGAGGGGTATGGATATTTAAATTTAATAAACTTGGAAATTTTAATTAAGTAATTTTCACAATCATACAGAATGATTTTGTCTCTATTAATCTCTCCTTTGGAAGTTAATTTGCACGTCGTACCATTCCAAACATTCAGTACATGTATTTTTTATGCCACAGAATATATTTCATGGCTCAATGTCTTTGGATCAGCTTTACCTGGCGAGACCTTTGCCCTCTGTCGCAGACTACCGCTCACCAGTCAAAGGACTGTACTTATGTGGCAGTGGCAGCCATCCAGGTCTGTGCCTGAATAAATAAAAGCTAAAAGAGTGTGTATTAGGTTTAGAAATGTCATCAGTGTGATATCACATTTCATAAAACCAGGTCAGGTAAATGCTTAGCTTGATGTGCGTGACCTCCCCTTTGTTTTTCTCATTCAGGTGGAGGCGTCATGGGTGCAGCTGGCTGGAATTCAGCTCTCAGAGTTCTAGCAGATTTCAAACGACTGTGATCTTGGCCCTCAGTGAGAATTGTCATTTTCCAATGGGATGTTTTAATGAAAAGAGAGATGAAGACAAATAAGAAGTGTTGTTAACATTGTATGTGGTTATTCTGTATTTTTAACACTCCCAAAATGTCCATGTTCTAGAATATTCCATGTATTGTTTTAGTGAAATGTTAATAAATAAAAAATAGTTATAATAAATATACCTTAGTCGGTGTAGCAATATATTTGCTTTTTGATAGAAATGAAAATGAGTTGTGGGGGACTGAAGTACAGTATTCAGTGAATTCAGCTGTTGTATATCTAGCAACCTAGTGATTGTTCAGCTGTTAAAATTTCTTTCCATAAATTACAGCACTTGTACAAATTCTAGAAACACTTATTTAAGGCTATAGCATGCTAACCCATGTAAAACTATTATTTCTGCAATATATACAGTAGCATATAAACTCGATTTGAAATCCGGGTGACCTACTACAGTACGTATTCCAAATGTGCAGTATACAACAAAGCACCCTATTTTCAATTTCCCATGTGAATAAAAGTATAGCCATAATTTTTAACATCTCTTGATTAACTCTTGATTTCATTGAATGCTTGAAATAAAGTGAATAAACAAAAATGCTATATATATATATATATATATATATATATATATTTTTTTTTTAATTGCAATTGGATTAAGATGCATCATAAAGGAATAGTTCACCCAAAAAATGAGAATTTGCTGAAAATGTACTAACTGTTAGGCCATCCAAGATGTAGGTTAGTTTGTTTCTTCATCAGAATAGATTTGGAGACATTTAGCATTTAATTACTTGCTCTGCAGTGAATGGGTGCCGTCAGAATGAGAGTCCAGACAGTTGATAAAAACCTCACAATAACCCACAAGTAATCCAATAAATCAGTTAATGTCTTGTGAAAAGAAAAGCTGTGTATATATAGGAAACATCTATTATTAGGGCATTTTAACTTTAAACTGTTGCTTCCGGCCAAAATACGAGTCCAAAAACCAATAATAATGCCTCCAGTGTGCATGATCTAGAATGGTTTTGTACTGTTTTCTGTTTTCAGTTCAATTGTGCTTGATCTGCATATTTCTTTCCTGAGTCAGACTAGATGACTTTTTCAATGGAGTAAGAAATATAAATAAAATGGAATTAAAACTTATTAATGGATTTGATTATTACAAGCTCCCAGGATTTTGCTTCACAACATCTATTGATGGACTGGAGTCTTGTGGATTACCCATTCACTGCATTGGTGATCAAGAGATGTAATGCCATATTTTTCCAAATCTCTTCAGATGAACAAACTCGTCTACATCTCAGATGGCCTGAGGTTGTCATAAAATGTGTTTTGGCATAGTAGAAAAAAAAATTGTGGAATAGCGTTTTTCCACAGTGAACAAGTGTGGCTCCAGAACACTATGGCCCTGCGGCCCTTTAAGACGCTGGTTCTGGGAGGCGCTTGAGTTCAGTTCAACACACCCGCCTGGCGCTTCGCTCGACGCCCAGGAAGAGAAACACCACAAGTTTAAATATGACGATTCATTTGTCGAATTGACGTGTATTCTGCTGTTTTTACGTTCCTGCAGCGGTATTGAGGGTAATAATGCTGAATGGTCGGACTAATGAAGTTCAGTTTGGATTTCTGCCGGTTACTGGGGCTTAGCGGTGAGTTCCTCTGCATGGAAACTTTGTATCTGTCTGTCCGAGTTATAAAGTTAGTTTTCCATGAATCGGAACCGTAAAACACGACATGAAACAATCCACTTGTATCGCCTTAAAGCCCGTTAGTGACAGTCATATAAAGTTGTATTACACCAGTCAGTTTATATCAAATAAATAATGTGATATAAATCAATTTACGCAAAAGTCATTTATGAAAAAAATTACTACACGTAACTGCGGTTTTCACCCATGTAGTTTTTATTTGTAGATTGTAATAGTCTCCAAATCTTTTTTCTGTCAAATCCACATTTAATGTTAAATATAAAAATATTACGAAGAATGAACTCAAGTTGTTTGGTAAAGTCTCCTAGATTCTAAATGAATTTAATTACGTTTTACAAAGAAAGGTAGGCCTAATGTACACTAATTACAGGCTTTTTGTTTAAACCGTTTTAGTTTATTATTGAAAACTAATTCAAATACTTAAGAAATCACACGCAACAGGCCTGTAAATCACATAGACGCTAAATCTGATTTAAACACATCTTTTCCTCTATGATCGTGGTTTTATAAACATTTTTAGACAAACCAATTCAGACGCATTTCTGTAGGATTGTAAATTTAAAGCACAGTTTAGGGGTTAAAGGTTGACTCGCGTCTAAAGGCAAACACGACTTTTTACAATTAAAAACAAAGTGTTTTCAGTGTTTCTTAACAATTTTAAGCAACAAATCTTCTTATTAAAAAAGGTTATTTGAAAAGCTTTTAATCTTGAAAATACAAGCTTGAAGTTTTTTTTTTTAAACATGTTGGTTGTTGCTATTTAAATAGTATAAGCTGGTAAACCATCTTGCCTAAATTGGGCAAGATGGTTTATGATACACATAGCTAGCTGACCAGCCAGTAGTCATACAGAAACCTCTTTATGTTCCAAAACACAGCTACCAGTTTAAACTGGATTCTTCAGACTAGGGTTTTGTTGTCTTGTCTCTTTAAAGCACCATTGCATTAATGGTTTTCTAAAGAGCTATGGAATGAAAATTCTTTGAGGAACTTTGACTTCGAGGAACTTGTTTTATTTCATTTTTTTTGTATTTGTTGCAGTCTTCATTACATAAAGTAATGCTAATTTGCGTTGTCTAATATTGAGCTCTACTCAAAGCACATTTGCATGGGCTTTCTAAAGAGTTAGAAAATGAAAATTCTTTGAGGAACTTGAAAAGGTTCTCCTATGACACCAGGCTGTAAAACCCCTTTAGCTATATTTTTAATTGTGTGTTTGAGTGTATTGTTACTGTATTTGTTGAAATGTTGCAGTCTATTTGAAGTACTGTCTAATATTGGGCTGTACTTAAAGTTGTTAGAAGTGTGAATATGCATAAGAACAAGAGCCATCACCATAAAATGCTAAAGTGTACATAGTTTTCTTTCTTTTCTTTTTCTTTTTTTACTTTTCACGGTTGTTGCTGTACACTGCGATTTGCCTGTCTGTTTCATTCATAGTAAAATGTTCAGAGGTGTTTTGTCACGTAATCCATATAGCTTTCGGCATCATTCCTGGTTCACATTTTGAAATTAACATCTTTGTTTTACATTGTAACACCTTTTTAAAATCCTCACTTGTCTTTTCTGCTGTTGCATGCATTTAATTTTTTGTTGTGTGAATCATGATTCTGAGCTGCTGTTTTTGTCAAATGGATTCCGCATACTGACTCACAACAGTGAAAACAGTATAAGTCGGGATCATTTGCATGGAACAGTTTGCATAATCCAAGGAAGACGTGACTAGCTGAGGGCCAAGTGGTTTGTGTCATACCAAGGTAAATCAGTTTTGAGATGAGAAGTGTGGGATGAGTCACTTTAAGGGAAGTGTGTTAGCCAATGCATAACTGCCTGCTTTTTGTTTGAGATTTTTGGAGTTAGTTTGGCAGTGATTTGTGACCAAAGGCAAGCTGTGTGTGTCTCTTTTCTATATGCAGGATATTAAGACTGTTGTGGCTAATGGGAGTGATTGAGGATAGGGAGTGTCTAATGTGTCTTTGCTTCTCTGTAACAAAGAATCAGTTAACAAACTTATAAAGTCTCGAAGCCACATCCCTTTCTGAAACAGGAATGCTAGTGTTTGGTTAACAAATGCAAAAAAATGTGGGACTTGGTCATTCTGTGCTATTTATGTGATACGAAAATTTCAATTTTGGAGATTTTGCAGATGCTTGCTTATTGTAATGTAACAAAGCCCTGGGCTGAATCAGGAATAAAACTTGAATTCTCAGGAATCCCAAAAAAGAAATCCATCTGCTTACATTATTTGATGGCAAAATCCAAAACACAGCCTTTGGATGATCTTCAGAGAATATATTGCTTTACTAGGCCAGTGTAAATGGCTTTCTTGCAGAATGTTTAGAGCTGTGTATTTTATGTGTTACTTGAAGAAATGATCGCAAAGTCTAAGTTTACCAATGCAAGGAAACTTTAGGCTAGCTGACAGTTGTATTGAAACATTTCCCATTTCCCGTGTTTGTTTACTAATGTGTGAGTGTGTTTTTGCCCTGGATTTGGTTGGTTTTTCTGTAGCAAAGATGATGTGAAATTATAATCTTTGCACAGCTGGACCATACAAATGTTAAAAAGCCAAAAGATCAGCGGTCAAGCTTACAATTGTTATAGAAAGTTATAGAAGTAAAACCAGTGCTTGATTTTGAGGTTTTCTTGGGTTTCTAGCACTTTGATTTAAAATAATGGTCTGGCAATTTTGAAGTGAATGAGAAGTGTTCACAAATGTATGGATTTTTTATTTTTTTTATATCTTTTTTTGTTTGTTTCATATGAACTATAGGAAATGGTAAATGTGGTTGGGATTTGACTATGTGATCTAGTGTTAAGTTTCATTTCTGCATTATTGAATGTTTCGCCTCTCAGAAAATATGATGTTGGCTAATGCTTGACTGATTCTGTTGGCTTGAACTGGACTTTATCCATTGTTTTCTCTATTGCATCTTTCTACAGGCTCCAGTGATGAGAGGCCAGAGGAGATGGACACAGGTGCCCTCCCCGAGCAGAATGACCACACACTCTCACAGGTACAAGAACAGTGGGCTCTTTTTCCTGAATTAGCCCAAGATGTAAGTTAAATCAGTAATAAGAGGTCAAAAGACCTGCATGTTTCCATGCTGTTTTTGAACAAACTGTTTGCAGACGTTTTGACTTATAGTTTAATCTGAAATTAAATCTGAAAATGAAATCTGAAATGTAATTAAATTTGAAGAATTATGGCAACGATTTCAGCACAATAACCTTGTATTGAGTGTGTATAGTGTAAAGTTTATTTATACACTTTTAAGGCTACTATAGATACGTTTAATACTAAAATCTTTGATTAGTGTAAACGTTTTAAACGTTTAGGGTCAGTATGATGTTTATATTTTTTACTTTTTTATTTTTTTTTTTACTTTTATTTGACAAGCAAATTAAACTGATCAAAAGCCACAGTTAAACAGTATCTGTATGTAATGCAAAGGCACTGATACGTTTAAGTATGGCTTTAGGTGTCCAACCATTTTTGGGCCATTGTAGGTATCTTGGCTGAACCTCGGGACCTTGATGTTTTTGTTAGTGCATGAACTTTATCTTTTAGTCAGGCCTCAACATATCAGTTGGTTTAAGGTCAGGTCAATGTGCTCCAAGCAGAGATACTCCCAGCATAAACTGTGCAGCTGCTCTGAGGCTTTTTTGTTCCAAGGAACTCTGTATTTTTTTGGTGAATGTTTCTGATTCATGCTGGAACTTTCAAATTGTGTCTTATCGGTCCATGGTAGTGTGCATTCTTAACTGACTGTAACATTACAGAGTTTAAGAGTTGTCTTCTGGCCCATAGCTTTTCCCCTGCGGTCCTCTTGAATTTAAGTTTTGATTAGCATTTTAGTTGGTTAACCACTCATAGATTGAGCAACACTGCTTTCATTCACTTTCATTCATTTGTACATTATCAATCTGCATATGGATTTATGGTGGCCAAAGTCCTCCAAAGTGGTTTTGTAACCATTTCAACCTTGTTGTAGGCAGCACATGTAACTAAAATCAATCTTAAATAAGGTTTGATTACCTTCTTAAACATCTTAATGAAGGACATAGGCCTAATCTAAAAAAAGACTGCTGTTGATATATTGCACAATTTTTCACTTCTGAAACAAAGTATTTAAATGTATGTATATGTGTGTGTGTTCCTGATACACTAATACATTTGTATTTGTGTGATTTACAGGATGTCTTAAATGGTGAGGAAGGTCTTAGTGAGGAGGAGAAGGCCAGACGGAAAGCAGAGAGACGCAAAGCCAAAAGGAAGGTGAGAGGAAATTAACTTTAACACAATAAGTAAAAGAATGAGTCCACTTTAACCTAGAGTTGACTGTCAGGACAGATCTATTGAGCATTGTTTTTTCCTTATTGTTAACAGAGGCCTAAATAAGCTTCATTATGTGCATTGTGTTGCTGCCAAAAAAATTTTAATATCCTATTTATTTATTTTTTTTAGCGCCAACGTCAGCGGAAGAAACTAGAGCGGGGTAAAAAGGATGAAAGTACTGAACAGGTAAAATAAAACTAGAAGGCTGAGGATGCTGTACGAGGTCTAAGATGCAGGATGTTTCTTCTTTTTATAAACGTTCTGGCAGATCAGTGTATCATGTTTAGCCCTTGTGTGCTCCCGATCCCAATGAAAATAGTAAAAAAAAAATAGAAAAATTAAAATGGAGGATAGGTCTTTAAAATCCGATTTTTGAAGGCAGAATAGCACCTCCTGGTGAGAGCAAAAAAAGAAAAAACTGTAATTTCATGGTGTAACCCCTAGATTCCTGTATTATAGGACTCTATAGAGAGGCTTTTGAATTCCCTAGATGTTTTTATTCATAATTGTTTACTTTTATTAGGTTGTGGATTTAAATGTATATTAAGGCATTCTCAAAGACTACTTTTTGTCAAGGTTTATATTTTTTGTTGTTTTAAATGTTGATTTGAATTGTAGGTTTTTGCATTATTATTGCTACATTCAAACCTGAATGCAGAAAGCATTTTGTTACACAAAACATAAAAATTCTATAAAAATCTAACACAAATGAAAACAAATGATTTATCAAAGATCAAAACATCTTTCCAGGTCTGATCTGATTTTAACCTCTTATTTCAGTCTTCTGACTCATTTTGGCTATATGGTTATAGCCATACCAATTGATTTGAGTATGTATAATTCTGCATGTGTGTGTGTAAGTAAGTGTGTGTGAGTGAGTGGATGTATCCGGTTTGGTGTTTTAGAGTTTCACCCCTTCATTGCTGTGTAAAAATATGGATTAATGAAGCAGAGAAGGATTTACAAGCCTACTTGGAATGCACTGGTTGGAGTGTTTTTAAAACTGCTGCCAGAGGTCACAGAATCCGTAACATCCTATATCAGTTTCTGTGAATGCATGTGCATTCCTACCAGGAATCTACCATCTAACATGCAACAATGACAAACCATGGTTCACTGCAAAACTCTGCAAGCTCTGTCAGGCCAAAGAAGATGCTTACAGTAATGGGGACAGATAAACCGGTCAAATACACACTGGAAAAAGAGATGAGAGTGGCAAAGAAGAATTATTCTGGAAAGCTAAGGAACCAGGTCTCTTCTAGTGACCCTACGTCAGTGTGAAAAGGTTTGAAAAACATCACCAACTACAAGACAACATCCCCCAGCACTGTGGAGAATCGACAACTGGCAAATGATCTGAATGAGTTTTATTGCAGGTTTGAAAAAAAAACACCTGTTAACACCTCCAGCAAACCCCCTCTCCCCCACTCCTGCACTTCAGATCAGGTAAGATGATATGTGTCAGGTAGGGCCGTGAATCTTTGGGTAGGCTTCGATTCGATTCACGATTCATAGGTTTTCGATTCAAGAATGATTTTTGCAAATTTAGAACGATTAAATTCGATTCGATTCACAATTAGATTCAATTCTATTCGATTATAACGATTAGATTTTGCATTCTTTAAGTGCATTCACAGGATTATTTAAAAGTTTCCCCTAAATTCTTTAAATGCTTGGTCAGGGGGCAAATTACAGCAGCCTTTATGGTTAGAGAACCATAGGTTAGAAAAGAAAAAATCCTTTTGTCCATTGTTGGATGCTAGTTTAATGATGCTATGGCATAACATGGCATCCGTAAAAATGTAAGCCAAGAGAAAAAAAAAGAAGCTTTAAGAGTATTATGTATAGGCTAACATTTTATGTATGTAGCCTATATATTATCATAATTATTAGATTTTTTTTTTTTAACAAGGAATTCTCTTCTTTTTTATAACTTGTATTTAGCTGTAAGAGATCAAATAGGCTACACTGCTGGACAATAATCAATCATTTGTAATCGATAATTTTTTATGATTGTTTTATATACTAGGCTACATTTAATTAGCAATTATTTCAGTTTTCTGCACAGAATAAGATAGAAAATATACTTTATAGTTTTTGTACTGTAATAAATTATGTCAATTAGCACTGCAACATTCAAAAATGTTATTTACTTGTTTTTTTATGTTTCATCAGTTCATTCTGCTTTTATTCAGTTTAGCTGCAGATAAAGCCTGGCACATCTATGAGAGCAAGATCACATCTCTTTCAGTGTGAAAACTTCTTTATCTCATTTTCACAAAATAAAATGCTAGTAGCTATTTTACTCTTCGCCTCCATCAGCGAATGGTGATTTTGAGAGAAAACGCGCCCGATGTCTGTTTGCTAAAGCAACGAACGCAACTATCATGCATCTAATTCTCAGATAAACCTTGTGCTCTGATTTCTAAGTTGTTGTTAATGCTGTGGTTATTTAAACAGTTCCCTTCATACATTCAGTTCTTTAGCATTGTTAAAACACATTTATCATTCAATGAAACTGCATATGATTTAGACACTTACATTTCTCCTCCGTCCATGCAATAAATACGCAGCTTTCGACTGCATTGGTAATGACGTCGGTAAGATCCAGAGAGCCACTGACAGACTACAGAAAAATAAAGCTAGCCTACTTCTCTTTAATATTACTGGCCTAGAGTCCTAAGGAGAGGTCACACATCAGCTGTGTCAGAGACGAATGTAGCGCGAGCACAATCCTGTGACTGTCTCGGGCGGCGGGCGTACACGGTGCGATTTTTGCTGTCGTACGAGTTCGCATGCGATTTTTTTTTCAATCGTGTGGAAATCGCGTATGCTCGTATGGTCGCGGCTCGTATCATTTGCGATGAATTACGAGCCGAGCAGAGTGGCTTACGAGCACTTCCCGACCTCCCGATCATTTTTAAACATGTCTAAAAAGTTTGTGAGCTATCGGTTTGAATTCGTGACGTGTGCAGTTGAACGAGCCGATTTGTTGATTTATCTGAAGTTGACCAATCACGAACTAGGAAAACCACAGAAGAAGAAACACGAACAGGGCAGCGCCATGGCGAATTTGGACTATTGACCAGGAGGAAAAACTCGCTGAAGTCTGACAGGAACAGCGAGTGCTGTATGATGTTTCTAGCAACGTGTACCATGCTTTTTAGTTCTCTCTCTCTCTCTCGTGCGCTCTCTCTCACACACGCATTATGTAGTTTACAGGGACTCTCCATAGACGTAACGGTATTCTATACTGTATATCCCCATACACTACCTCTATCCATTACGGAAAATGCATGTTTAAAATTTCTATTAAACACCGTATAGTATTTTTTTAAAGCCATTTGGTTTACGAGGGCACAGGAATTGTCCTCACAAATCATGTTTACATTGTAATACCTATTTCAGATATTTATAAACCTACAAGAACACACACACACAGGGTGACCAAACGTCCCGGTTTCCTATTGCTGAAAAATAACATGTACGTGTAGGAAACAGTCACGGCTTGTATCAATATTGTATATGCAGTTATGGGAGAGGGAGAGCAGTTATATTAGGCGCGTTCGACTTGAAGCAGCGCTGCACATAATGACATCACCTGTATGGCATCAAAGTAGCCTACCGCGAGAGCGATTCGAATGCATTGGATATGTGTGCTCTCTTAGCGCTCTCGCGGTACTTTAATGTCATACCTTCTGTGCGTGCAGCGGTGCTTCAGGTCGAACGCGTCTATCAACTTCGTGCGATTGCTTCTGGAATTCGCAGGTTGTAAAATCATGTCGTATATCATCTCGTCCGTACGATTTTCAGATAAACTCACTCCTGCCGTTTGCGTGGACATATGATCTTCCGACCATCCGAATTCGCACCGTGTACGCCCGCCTTAATAGTGGAGCTTGTGAAGGAGAAAAGCGAGGCACGAACATTCGATTCTTTAGCGTTTTAAATCGATTACTGGCCGATATCGGCGATTCACAATTCAAAAGTCATTCAAGATCGATGGATATGAATCGTCAGGGTTTGTAATCGATGCATCAAATCTCATTCTCATCCAGCACCCGTACAATCAGCGCTGGAGCTCCTCAGGGTTGTATCGTCTCCCCACTGCTCTTCTCCCTGAAGACCAATGACTGCGCATCTAAAGACCCCTCTGTCAAGCTCCTAATGTTTGCAGACACTTATCAGCCTCATTCAGGACAGTGACGAGTCTACTTACAGTCAGGAGGTGAAAGAGCTGGCTGTTTGGCGCAGTCTTAACAACCTGGAGCTCAATACGCTCAAAACAGTGGAGATGATTGTGGACTTCAGGAGAAACCCCCCTTCCCCCCCCCCCCCCCCCCCACTCACCATCATGGACAGCACTGTAACAACAGTGGAGTCATTCAGATTCCAGTGCAACATCCTCTCTCAGGACCTGAAGTGTGACTTTCACATTGAGTCCATTTTTAAAAAGACCAAATAGACGTTGTACTTCCTTCGCCAACTGAGGAAGTTCAACTTGCCACAGGAGCTGCTGAAATGGTTCTACTCTGCCATCATTGAATTCTTCCTCTGCACTTCAGTAACTGTCTGGTTCAGCTCTGCTACCAAACCTGATCTCAGAAGACTACAGAGGGTAGTCCGGACTGCTGAGCTAATCACTGTTACAACCCTCCCCTCTCTCCAAGAACTGTACTTATCCAGAGTGAGCAAAAGGGCTGGCAAAATCACTCTGGTCCCCTCACATCCAGCACACTCACTCTTTGAACTGTTGCCATCTGGTCGACGCTACAGAGCACTGAGCACCAGAACGACCAGACACAGGAACAGTTTCTTCTTTCAGGCAATCCATCTCATGAACACTTGACAGTAAACTATCACACACTATCACACATTTTTTTTTATTTAACACACAGACTTATTTATATTTCAAATGTGCACATAAAATACCTGTACATACAAAATTGTCTTTTGTATATTGTTTTTGCTATTTTGTACATTGTCTATTTAGTATATTATTATATTATTCTTTTTGTCTTGTCTTGTCACTGTCATTCTGTTGCAATGTGGAGCTTGTCAAGCTAAAACAAACTCCTAGTATGCGTAAACATACCTGCCAATAAATCTCATTCTGATTCTGGTTCAGTACTATTTTTTTCAAAATACATTGATCTTTCCATTAAAAAAAAAGCCATTAATGCCGGTATTGCAATAAAAACAAACAAACCATTATTATTCAAATGTGATTTTTTTTTTTTTCAGGGGGAGGAGAATGCTGGAGCCGATTCTGAACTTGACGAGTCTGAGGAGTCTGAGTCAGAGGAGGTGGAATGTATCGGCCTTTCAAAAGTGGAAGAGAAGCCAGTTGCTCCTCAAAGTAAAAGTCCTTTTGGACCTCCACTGGCGTCAGGGAACAAAAGCAACCAACAGCCGGCGGCTCGTGCTAGTGAGGAGGTATGAAAACTGAGCCAACCATACTGTTCCCACTGATGGACATCCAGAGTTTGCTATTTGAATGTTAAATTGTTTCAGTTGCTTACTTCGACACTGTTTCTCAATTTTCAGGACCCAGGCTGGGATGTGAACAGTGCTTTTGTTGCGAATGCTGTCAGTCACATTCGACCTAAAGCTAAAAGTAAAGGAGCACACAAGTCGAAAGAGAACAAGGAAAATGAGAGCAGGACAGGAGAAGTGAGTTTTTGTAATTCTGTATTTAGTGTCATGTTTTGTTGCCATCTGTGGGCTGCCCGTACTCTTGTGTTGCAAAGGTGGAGCCTGTAAATGTGGAACCTGGGCGTTGGGAATCTTGGGTATTAACATGGTTCATAAATCTATAGGTGCTGTCACTCTGAACTTATACTGTATGACAGGATTTAATGTTTAATTTTTTTTTTTTTAAAGCTGGCAGTACTTCCACTGTCATGACAGATTGGCTGGTACTCTAGATTTAGTTTTTACCTAGCAAGCCCAAGTTTGTTGTGCTTTTATGACATGTTAAGCTTAAAATAGTATAAAAAAATGTGTAGTGATACCAAAACTCCTAGATAGCCGCTGTATTTTTTTTTGTGAGAAATATTGCTTTAATTACTGCTTCTTAATCTCTCTCTTTTTTTTTTGAACACTACCATTCCAAAATGTATTTTTTATTAATATCATCATGGATGCATTATACTGATGCATCAAAACTGACAGTAAAGACATTTATAATCTAAAATTACAAAATATTTCTATTTCCTAAAAATATTAAGCAGCACAATTGTTTTAACATTAAGTATACTAAATGTTTCTTGAGCAGCAAATCATCATATTAGAATGATTTCTGAAGGCTCATGTGACACTATGGCTAGCTTTGCATCACATTAATAAATTCAGTTTTAAAATAGATTATAATAGAAAGCAATTGTTTTAACCTGGAATAATGTTTAACAATATTAATATTTTCACAGTATCTTTGATCAAATAAATTCAGCCTTGGTGAACTTATCTATAAAACCAGTGTACTATGGTAGTGTACTGATCTGGGATGTGCTAATTTATAATGCTGCATACAGTGAATAGATTAAAGAAATTAAAAATAGTAGGCACTTTCCAGCTTTAAAAATATTTATTTAGAAGAAAAAGTAATGTATTTCAATGAAAAGTATACACACAATTATAATTTGAGATGAATAGTAATAGAACTGAGATGCAGACAGTACTTTCGGAGAATTATATCACATCCTTCCTGAACTATTCAATCATCATTGAGTAGTAGTTACATATTTTGAATGTTGTTTTTCATGCAGCTTTAAATGTGTTTTGCATTTGACTGTTGAAAATAATGGTATCGCTGTAATATAATTTTTTTTTTTTTTTAAACAGGTCATAGGTTTACCAGATGCTAAAACTAAGAGAAGTGCCTTACTAGTAGGTGTGTAATAATCTATTTCCTTCTGACAAAAATCTGGTTCTGGGTTTTTTTTTTTTGTAGTTTAACCTTAAAATGGTCATTATACTGTTATATTGTTCCAACCTTCTATTTCTATCTTCAATGGAGCATAAAAGGTAAAGCTGGAGGGGAAAAAAAAATCTGAATGCTTTTTGGAAAACAAATTAAATCTCAATACTTCAGAAGACTAATTAATAACTTTTATGATGATGATTTTTTTTTTTTGTCACTTTGGAACTTGACAGTAGAGCTGAAACAACGAATCGATTTAATCGATTAAAATCGATTATTAAAATAGTTGTCAGCTAATTTAGTCATCGATTCGTTGCTAATATTAATCGTTGCATATTTCAAATCTGCGGTGACCAAAGTGTGCCGGAATGAGCCACCGGAGGTTTTACTCAGCCAGTACAACAGGAGAAGTAGCGAATAGCCAATAGCTGGCCTCGTTTTATGTCACGTGCTTCCCGAAACAGCGTCTCTGCAGCATTCAGTGGGATGTGGGAGTACTTTACTTTGAGCCTTCAAAAAATAAGATTAACCTGTAAACGCTGCACTACTGAACTGTTTAAGGGGCCGTTCACATATCGCGTCTTTTGCGCGCTCATGTTCGTTATTTTCCAATGTAGGAAACATTCTCATAATGGAAGCAGCGCGGTTGCGACGCGCCCGTTTTTCCAGGCACATCCGCACAGCATCGAGTTAAAAACATTTCAACTTTTCAGAATGCGGCAAGCGCACCGCGGGTCATGTGACAAGAACTAAATAATCAGCTTCATCCTTTCCCGTAACAACGTTTAAAGCTCAGCCAAGATGAAGGAACAGCTGATCATAGCTGTATATGGATTTCCATTTTGAAATAAATTTAGTAGCAGAGCTACTGCAAGCGATTTTTAGAGCTGCAAATCCATTTATCCTTTGCTGAAATTTCCGCGTCTTCAAGGAGAGAGCACGTCATGGTTGCTTAGCAAAGGCAGACGCCTCAGGGGCGCTTCTGCCCAAGCGCTTTGGAAAGGAGGAGAAAGCGGTGCGCCTAGCGTTTTCCACGCGTTTTTAGGCGCGATATGTGAACGGCCCTTAAGACTTTTATATGTGCAGATTCTCCAGTACAATGTTATTTGCAAATGTTTAGTCGTAAATGCTGATAACATTGCTTTTTAACAGTTAACATTTAAAGCTTTACAAACATGTTCTGTGATCAGTTTGTCGTTTACCAGTTCATAATTCAGTCGTGCAGCCTAATTATGACTGAATGAGAGAGGTAAATGTTTAAAAATATTTGAAATGCACTTTTTTTTTCCTAAGTATTCACTGCTCTTTTTCACACAGCAGGTTTTTTGTGTGTGTCCGATTTTTTTTTTCTGGACAACATTCTGATGGATTTTACTTTAAATTGTGAGTTCCATTCAGGTTTCATGCCATTGGCACTTTATTCGAAGGATTGTTTACAATTTCACAGCATAAGCTATAAAGCTGTTTCCCAGTAAATAATAAAATACAACGCACTGCAATCTTATTCTGTTTTATCCTTATTCTTCGTGAAAATATGTTCTGAAAGATTCCTTAATAAGCTTTGTTCGGGATGTTAAACTACTTTAGGAGCTCTAAGGACTGCCATGGTGAAAACATTATTTGAAATCTCCTTGTGAAATTTGAGTATGGGTCAGTGTTTTGATTGCAGAAGAGTTCAACAAAAGGATTACTAACACATAATAAAACAACTCCAGGTATATTTTTGATGAGGATATGACAATGCAAATTGGTTAAAATCTCTTAAAAATCTATGCTGAATGATAAAGACCCTTTATTAATAATTTACTTGGGGGGGGGGGGGGAATGGAAAAAACTAAAATATAAGTACATAAATCGATTAATCGTAAAAATAATCGACAGATTAATCGATTATCAAAATAATCGTTAGTTGCAGCCCTACTTGACAGCCCTGGTACACATTCACTTTCATTTATTTAAAAAAAATATTCCAGAATGTTCTTCAGAAAGAAATAGGTTTGGAAAGACATGAAGCTTAATCAGTTACATAATTTTTATTTTTAGGTGAACTGTTCATTCACAATTTTTCAAATGCTTCACAGTAGATCACATGCTTAAGTTTTTACACAGTTACTAAGCAAGAGTATCACTGTCAAACATTTTTGCTGTTGTTCTTTACTCATACATTCCTCCAAATCCATCTCTTCCATATGAGTCTTTCTTTCTCTTCACTCCAGAAAAGGGGATTCGATTTGTTCAGGAGGGTCAGTACACACAAGCTGTTAGTCTGTTTACAGAGGCCATCAAATGTGATCCGAAAGACTACAGGTGATGCATTAAATCATATCTAGATATACTGTGTTTGTTTTGCTGTTGTTGTTTTTTTTTTAACTAGCTTTGATTGTTGGTTAACAGGTTTTTTGGAAATCGCTCGTACTGCTACTGTTGTCTGGAGCAATATCCTCTGGCCCTTGCAGATGCTGAGAAGTCCATCCAAATGGCTCCTGATTGGCCCAAAGGCTATTACCGCAGAGGAAGTGCACTTATGGGGCTTAAGGTATGACCTGTTGGCGTATTATTATTATTTTTTTTTCTTCCTGTATATGGAGGGAATCTCTATTTAGCTGTGTATCAATGAATTTGTATGCCGGTTTGTTTGTAATAGAGTTACAGCGAAGCTGAGAAAGCTATGGAACAGGTGCTAAAACTGGACCAAGATTGCGAAGAAGCGGTCAATGACCTCTTGTACTGTAAAGTGCAACAAATTTTGGTAAGGACAGAACTTCTCATTGTAGTTCAATAAGTAGAGCATAAAGAACAAAGGCTGTGGGTTCTAGTACCAGAGAACAAAGAACATACTCATAAAATTTGTACGTTCACATTTCCAAAGTTTCTTTGTACAAAGCCTCTATATAGCAAAAACCCAAAATAACTATTCCTAAATCATTTACTTTTTTGTTCTGAATCTGTGTTGTTTTTCTTCTCAGTGAAAGAACAATGGAAAAAATGACATTTCAACAACTGAGTCCATATGACTCACCCATATTTTTGGAGCTACATAACTTTGGTTGTAATAAAAGCAGCTCAGACATGCTAAGCATCTCCTTTTTTGTTCCACAGAAGAAAGTCAAACAAGTTTTGAATAACAATAGGATGAAGTTTGAGTGAAGTGTTTCAGTTTAGAACGGGGTCAGCTTTAAAAAAATACTTCTTTGGAAGCAAATGTATTGTAGTCCATTGAAAAGTATACACAGAAATATAAATAAAGGTGTTCTCTTTGTTAGGATCTTGGCTATGATGAGGAACAGAGTATTCAATTGCTGGAAAAATACAACACGGTGCAGGCTGTTGTTGCAGCCAAAGGTAAGAGCTCTTTCATTTTGCCAACTTTTTTTATTGAACCACACGATGGTGCTATTGCTACACTGATTTTGACCAGAATCAGTACTGAAGTTATTTTGTAACACACAAAACAGTAAACAGAAATATTATTTTGAAGAACTGTTTTCTGTTTTAACATACACTCACTGGCCACTTTATTAGGTACAATAAAGTACCTTGCTAGTACATTTCTAACCAGTCTGCCCATTCTCCTCTGACCTCTGACATCAACAAGGCATTTTCGTCTACACAACTGCCCTTCACTGGATATTTTCTCTTTTTCGGACTGTTCTCTGTAAACCCTAGAGATGGTTGTGCGTGAAAATCCCAGTAGATCAGCAGTTTTTGAAATACTCAGACCAAGTCCGTCTGGCACCAACAACCATTCCACGTTCAAAGTCACTTAAATCCTCTTTCTTCCCCGTTCTGATGCTCGGTTGCAATTGAACAGGTGTACCTAATAAAGTGGCCGGTGAGTGAATATTTTAAAATGTAACTGATTCCTGTGATGCAAAGGTGAATTTTCAGCATCATTACTCAGTTTTCAGTGTCACGTGATCTTTCAAAAATGTTTCTAATATGCTGATTTGGTGTTCAAGAAACATTCAGTATTATTATCTTGATTATATGTCATAATATATGAGTGTACTTTATCTAATAAATTTTCTCCTTTTCTTTTAAACCCGTTGAATATAACAAATGAATACGCCTGACATTAGTGCAAAATAAGTTTCATTTTGTGCATCCTGAGAACAACTAAAATTGTAAAAACAACTTTCGGCATTTTACATAGACACCCTATTGATAATTCGCCACACTCAATTAATTTCTCATGGCTAATTTGTCTAATAAAAATATTTGTTTTACAGCTTCAAATCAGGACTGTGCTCTCCTCCAACCAGGGTAAGCCATCATATAACGGATTTCAGTCTAAATCTGTGCATTAGTTTATTTTTGAAATGTTCTCTCCCTTTAATTCTGTATCTATATTTCCCTTTTCTGTCATTTTCACGCTCTCCTTTACAAGTCCTTGCAATTCCCTGTGGGTGGGCAACGTGACCACAGAACTGACAGAGAAACATTTGTGGGACCTGTTCAAAATGTGAGATCTCATGCCACATTGGCTTTTTACAATAATTGAATCATTTTCTAAAAGTTTCCATTTTTGATGATGCTTACCAGTTATGGAGAAATTGAAAGCATTCGGGTTCTGCATGAACGCTTCTGTGCGTTTGTTAACTTTAAGAATGCCAACATGGCCTCCCGTGCGATGGAGAAACTCAATGTGAGTGAAACCCTGATGATCTTCCAATATGCATGTTTTTATATTCATACGTAAAACCCTTTTAAATGCTCTTCTCAGGGACATTTTATTGAGAATACCCGACTAGTGGTTCGATATCCAGATCGACGGATTCAGAGAGTCTTGCCGACACCTGCTATTCAACAACCTCCAGGGACATCTGGGTAATTCAGACTCCGTGGTGTTAATAAGAAAAGTAATGGTGCTTACTTTTTATGTTTTTAACAGCAATTACTGCAAATGTCATAACTAATTCATCATTCTTCTAGGCCAAGACGCAGAGGTCCTGTCAACGGAGATGAGTGTTACTTCTGGAGGACCACCGGATGTCATTTTGGAGATCGATGTCGCTATAAGCACATTCCCGATCATCGAGGCAAAGACTGGCAACCTTGAGTCGACTCTTGCCTCTCTTTTCCTCTCCCCTAAGAACTCTGGGAGATGAATGCATGACTTTAGGGACTGTAATCTTCACTTTGATTATCTGTAGGTCAGGACCAGTATTGTGGATCAGAGTCTTATGATGGCTCTCTCGAGTGCTTCACTGTCAGACTCCGAACCTCACAGGGTTTCAAAGCAGACGGGACTCTGGGAAAAGTGTCTCTTTTGAGGTGAGGTTTGGGTGGTGCACCATATCGCCGTCTGCTGAGGTTTACACTGCCTCTCATATTGTGTGCTCTCTTCTCTCTTCCCGTGCCAGCTCCACCAACCCAAAGAAGAGCAGTAGATCTGGGCTGACATTTGAGTTCATTCCAAGAGAATGATTTTGATTCTGTATTTGAGGATGGGAGAATCGTACCAAAGAATAATACTATGCCATATGTGGATTTTGCGTGGAGAGAGAAAAAGGCTTTCAGGGAAAATTAGCTTATTAGTTTTACTTGTGTTTTGATTCGTTTCCACCACCTCAAACACACTCCAGCTCTTCATTCATCCATATTCCTAAGTGGACTTTTCCCGCTAATTCTCTCAAAAGGCCCCGAATTGAAGAGATTTGAGGGCATGTCAGTATTGCAAAGGGTTAGAGCAATTATTTGAATCTTGAAGAAATTACGTCTCTTGATTAGGGGTGCACGATAAATATCGGCCAATAATTAATGCGCATCTCGTCAGTAAAGCCAGTTCTCTAATCAGCGGTAAATTCCATCAGGTGCGTGATTTCACATAGAGCAGCTTTAACTACACGGATCCCTTGTTAACTGACAAGCTGCGCAAAAACTACTGATGAGATGCGCATTAATTATCGGCCGATATTTATTGTGCACCCCTACTTTTGATAAATTATTTTCAATTCTGCCTTTTTCTTGCAGTCTTGCACTTTACCATATCAGATGATCTATGGGTTGTTCCTCAAGCGAAAAACATGGTCTTCTTCCCTCAAGACGACTAGATATTTGGTCAGAATTGTGTTTCTAAAAGGTTTCGATGATCTGTGGTCATTGGTGGTATTTTTTTCATGGTATTTTCCAATTGGCATGTCATTGCCATTTAGATATTATTTACATTTATCTATAAATAAGAACATGGAATAATGATTTCACGTTATGCGATCGCAAACGCAAGTTTTGGTTATAGATCATGTAATGCTGCTCCATAAAATGCAGAAGATTTTGTGGTTTTCTTATGCAAGAGTTCTGAGATACAGGAAACTCTTGCTTTGGCACTTTTCATACCATCAGCGCAAAGTTGATCAGGTGGTTTTCATCATTTCCTCTTTTTTTTTTTTAAACCTTCTTTCTGTGCGTTTAGTGGATGAGAAGGAAGTTGGCTATTTGAGATCAAATGTCTTCCACCAACTTGTAAAACATCATGCACATTTCTGAAGTTATTATTAGTATGATAATTTCATTGAGCAATATTCTTGTTTCAATGCATTTGAAAACCCTCATAACCTCGTACTTTTCTGACACACTTAACCAAAGAAACACTAATGTTTACCTAGTTTACCACAGACCAACACATTGCTATTTTTGTATGATACACTATTTACGACGCAAGTTAAATACTTTTCCTCAGTTTTTAGATATGAGTGCATGGGTTTTTATGCAGGCTGTAGTCACACTAGTGCTCTTAGTTCAGTTGTGCTTCTTTTGACTCTGTGACAGTCCAGAGTGCCTTTAAAATTTTGCTTTCATATCAGATGAGTTATTTTAGCATTCATGTTTAAGCTGAGGTCCCCTGTGAACACCGGGGAAGTGACTTTTACATTTGCGAATGAAATAATACCGAAAATTAATGTGTGTTCAGAGAAATCAGTTTTGTCGGTTTGGGACTGAGGCATACACCTGTGGTTCTCATAATTTTAATTTAATTTTATTTTTTTGGCAATAAATTATTTTGAAGACTTTTGAAGTATTTTTTTTTGTTTGTTTTTTGGAGAAGTATGAAAATGGCAATAATTTCTCACTGTTGTGCTGCTTAAAGAGCCCTTAATAGAGTTCAGTCATGCATTAAAGGATATTTATCACTCAAATTTAAGATTTTGTCTCTTTTTTTTTTTTTTTTTTGCTTATTTTTTCTCCTCTCTCTGTATGCGTTTTATTTTTCTTTTGTGGCCTTTCCCGCTTTTGTCACTTTTCCTTTTTTTTTTTTTTGCTAATCAGTGTAAGGCATAGTTTATAGTGGAATACTAGCTTACTGTCTAGCTGTCTAAACAATGCAGTTATTTAGCATTGGACTTTTGACATTCTGATGCCAAAATAAATGCCTTAAAATAATACACTACCATTCAAAACTGTCCGTAAGAATTTTATTTATTTTTAAATTAAGACTTTTATTTAGCAAGTTTGCTTTAAGTTGATCCAAAGTGACAGTAAAGACATTTATAAAGTAACA
Source organism: Carassius carassius (assembly GCF_963082965.1). Taxonomy (NCBI): domain Eukaryota; kingdom Metazoa; phylum Chordata; class Actinopteri; order Cypriniformes; family Cyprinidae; genus Carassius; species Carassius carassius. The sequence goes on from NC_081768.1 coordinate 6,471,716, forward strand.
AAGATTTCTATTTAAATGCTGTTTTTAATTTAATAGTAGAATCCTGTATCATGGTTTCCCAAACAATATTAAGCATCACAAATGTTTTCAACATTAATGATAATAAATTTCTTGCGCAACAAATCAGCATGTAAAAATAATAACCGAAGATTCATGCGACACTGAAGACTGTAGTAATGATGTTGAAAATTCAGCTTTACCATTACAGGAATAAATTACTTTTTAAAATATATTCAAATAGAAAACGATTATTTTAAATGGTACAAATGTTTCACACTATTAGTAGAAGTATTTTATTTATTTATTTATTTTCTGTATTTTTGTTCAAATAAATGCAGCCTTGATGAGTACTTCTTACAAAAACATAATAAAAATCTTACTGACCCAGAAATGTTGAATGGTAGTATATGTTATTAATTATTAGTTTGTGTTGGCTGATGCATTAGGTGATTTTAATGAGTGAGACTTTTTTGCAAAATATTACTGATATTCTTGATACCATTTTTACATTATGTATGCCATAATATATATGCAGGTAGATTCTGTTTCCATTTTCCTATAATTCAAGTGTATATACCAACTGACACTAGAGGGAGGTCTTACACAGTAAAGTGTAAGTATACTATAAATAAACTTGTTAACAGCATAAAACAGATTTAATATAATATTACTGAATATTGCCGTTTCTATAATTCATACAGATATCTAGTATGTCTTGAGAGCATCAGTCTATAGACATCCAAAATAATCCTCCTCTTTCATCAGCAGCACTTGAAAGTGACCTGTGGTTAGTGCAATCACAGGCGTCCCATATGAAGAGCACATGGCACAAAGAGTATGAAAGTCTGCTGTATTTAAAAGCATGCCTCCGCTATATCAGGGAAAAATGACTTCTGCGACCTACAGCACATTTGACCACCAGCCTGCTATTGTGGCCTCAGTGGTTTGTGGCCTGTATGTATTGTTTAGGAAAAGTCTATTGATAACACAGCTGTTGGGAAGAGGCCTTTGAGATTTAAGACCTTTCCAGTAAAAGTGTGCTTCTTACATTGAATTGGCATTTGACATTTTACTGGACATAATGTATGAAGTATTTAAAGGAATAGTTCACACAAAAATGATAATTTGCTTAAATGTTCTCACCCTCAGGCTATGTAAAAAATAGATGAGTTTTGTTTTATCACTGTAACTGATTTGGAGACATGTAGCATTACATCACTTGCTCAATAATGGATCCTCTAGAAGTGAATGGGTGTCGTCAGAATGAGAGTCCAAACAGCAGATAAAAACATCACAATGATACAATACTAATCTACACAACTCCAGCCCATTAATTAACATCTAGAGAAGCAAAAAGCTGTGTGTTTGCAAGAAACATCCACTTTTAATGATGTTTTTACTTTGTACTCTATCCATAAATTTGTTTGTAGATTTCTCTGTGAGAGGACAACAGGGGATGGACATGAAGGAATTAACACAAAGGTTAAAATGCCTTAATGATTGCTTTGTTAATTTCAAACGCAGAGCTTTTTGCGTCACAAGAAGTTAATTTATGGCCTGGAGTTGTGTGGATCAACTGTTTGGACTATTATTCTGACGGCACCCATTCACTGCAGAGGATCCATTGGTGAGTAGGTGATGTAATGCTACATTTCTCCAAATCTGTTCCCATGAAGAAACAACTCCTATATGTCTTGTATGGTGGAGTACATTTTCAGCAATTATTACACTATTTTTTTTTATTTCTAAACTATGCTTTTGCTGTTAAATATATTTCAAATAAATAAATGCATTGAATGTAAAATGAAGTCCTGCCACAACTTTTTCTTGTTAAACTTATGCAAGGCTGATGCAAGTGAAATGGCAGCATTGTAATTCACCGCTTTGATCTGATGTGTGGCAGTGCATTTTAAAAAAACAAACTCAAGTGATTAATGCTGCGTTTTCTGAAAACCATGGCAGTATTTTCTCAGACTGTGGTGCCCTTCATGGACGTGCGAAGCTGTTCTATGATGGCCTGCGTTATGAAACTCGCGACTCATGCGAAGAGAGCGAAAACAGGAGGTGACGGTGGGGGTAAACCAGAGGAGGTGCTATAATTTGAAAAGGCAGTTGTTTATTGTTGAAGAGCATGTATTTATTTCATGGCACCGCAAATTGTGGCTCAGGGCAGAGCCGGGTCTCGGTGGGTAATTACAGAGCTTGAGGCAGCGCCCCACCACAGCAGCGTCTCTTAAGAGCCTGTGCCTTCCCTTCACACACACACACAGTGAGTGAGGACTTGCCATCTATTTCCATTAGACACTGCACGTTCTTGCTGAGGAACTCCATCACCCGTGTTCTTCACTAATGATGCTTCTAGACTTCACTGTAGGTGAATTAGCATCGTACCAGTCAAACAAGTCTGGACTTGACATTTGCTCTTGTCTAAATTTCTTTCCAGTGTTCTTAGAAACATTTTGACTGAAAGGTTTGTGTTTAAATGCTAGAAATTACTTAGAAGACAAATATAAACAATTTTTTAATGTTCACCAAGGCTGCATTTATTTAAAAATGCTGTAAAAGCAACCATGTTGTGAAACGTTTTCTACTTTTAGCATATTTTAAAATGCCATTTATTTTTGTGAGCAGTCTATACTCCAGTGTTGAGTGTCATATCCTTCAGAAGTCATTCTAATGTGCTGCTTTAGAAACTATGAGAAATTCTTTGCTGATAAAAAATATCAAAAGATCAACATTTTTAATATAAATCTTTTGTCACGTTTGGTTCGGTTTAATGCATCCTTGCTGAATAAAAGTATTAATTTCTTAACAAATAAAACAAACAAATTAAAGACTCCAAACTAATAAATTTTGCCTATATTAATTTCTTTACAAAAATATTTAGTTTTTATTATTTTATTTAATTATTTAGTTTCTCACAGCAACTTTATATCTCATGGCTGTGACTTTATTCCGTGTAGCTGCAACTTTTTATATCTCTATTTTCTGACGATATATTTCCTAATATCTTTTTTTATACTTCACAATTGCAACTTTTCTCTCCTAACTGCAACTCTGTATTTCAAAATGTGAATAAATTGTAGGTACCCCTTTTATAACTCAGAATCTGTCACTGTGACTATCTCATAAATTCTCACGAAGTTGGTTAAGCTCTAGATAAAGGGTGTCGAAAAGTTCAAATATAGTGTTTTTTGACATTAAATAAATAAGTTAGTGTTATCTCATAGCTTTGATGACTTTCCCATTATTATAAAATGTGGAAAAACTGTAGCAATGAGGAATGAGTAGGTGCGTCCAATTTTGTCTTGGCTGGTAGTGTATGTCACGTATGCCACCCATGAGTCAGATATAATGCATATGTATATAGGAAGTCATAGTCTTGTTGAGGCACTTATGTATATTTTTGGCACTTTTTCCTCTCCCTTTCAGTCATTGTGCAATATTTCTCTTTGATTAGCTGCTCTAACAGGATCCCCCTTCCTGTCTTGGTTTACCCAGTGGGAGGGACCTGAATTCAAGTACACAGTCACACCAACTTTGGCACAAAAACAACTTAATTGCTAGTTTTCAATTGACAGCGAATATATGAACACAGGTTAGGTAACTGAGGAAACTGTTAAATATTTTCATAAAATGGTAGGGCATTTTTCCCCTTCGCATTTTTCTCTTGTTTGTTTCTAAATCTGTACATGGAAGTTACGGTAATTGTTGCTGAGGTACAGCCCACCTTGCACACATTTATGGATGTGATTTGCTAGAAATATTCCTATGAATCTAAAACAGTCCTTGCTAAAACTGAAATACACTGAATATCAACAGAACGTGCTAATTTGGTCTCAAACTCACAGACATGCAATCATTTAAAATATGTACAAATAAAAACAAGTAGCTGTTTGTTTTATCTATAGAGTGAAGGACTATGGTTGGAGGTGAAAACGAGTCTTGAGATATTTAAGACAATCCTTACTGTGGTTTAAAGAGAAGGATGTCTTGCTTTTTTTGGAGTGAGGTTTGTGGTCTCCTCACTGGAGAAACATCTATGTGGTTATGCAGCTTCTTTTAGTCACTTGGAATTTGACATATGGAGTTATTCAGGATTTGGAGATATTCCTGTGGCTTTGTGTTACAAAGTTGGCCATAAGAAATTTTAGTGTGTGTGAACAGATCAAAATTAGAGAAATAGCAACTTTGTGTTTACGATATGTTACTTAACTTTGTTACTTTGTTAAAAGTACATTGTATGTATTGACATTTGTCGGTTTTATATGTGGGTATACTAGACTGAACTTCAGATGAGTCTCCACTAGCATAAACCACAAACACACTTTTTTTGTGTGTGTGTGTGTGTGTTTTAAGTGTGTGTTTTGAGCTATCTATCTATCCATCTATCGTTGATTCTTATCCATCCGTCCATCTATACACTATATCAAACTATATCAAACTACATCAAAAATGTATTAAAAAATGTAATTGTAAAAAAAGTCACAATTTTGTGAAAATAAAACTATAAATCAAACAACTAGCAAAAAAAGTCAGTTCTACTGCATTGATGTGAAACGCTTTAAAATAAAGATGGAGAGATCTGTGGGAGGGATGTAGAAGTGATGGAGGGAGAGAGAGGGAGGGGGAGGAGAGGGACAGAGTGTATGTTCAACTCTCTCCTTCATTCATTTTCCTTCAGTCTGTGACTGACGTGACTTACGTGTGACTGCCAGGTGAGTAAAATTTGACTTGTAACTCACTGGTACTCTGCTATCTGCTATGGTTCCTAATGATGGTCTTAAAATGTATTCTCTGTTTCTCCTTTTCTTCTGGCATGCTTTACATCATAATGGGTTTCATTTATTGGTTTATGAATAGGATGTGGTAAAATATGTTATGTATATACATTGGTATCTATTTGTATCTCTGAATATTTGTCTCCACATAGAGATGGTGAAGTAATAGCTAGTTATTCCTGTTTGTTGTTGGATACTTATAATCACGTTGCTATTTATGCACACAAACTGTAGACCCTTGTTTTTCTTAATTTGAACTTGCCTGTGAAATTTTCCTGCATCCATACTTCTACTAAACTTTTCTTCCATCCATCACATGCTCTAATGCAATATGCACAGATGAACCTCACAAACCTCACAACAAAATAGATTTGTGAACCTCACAAACACCTGCAAAGATAAGGTCTGGGTCATATAAGTGAAACCCGAAATAACATTTTGGATTAAGTTTTAATTTAAAATTTAATTTAATTTTTAATTTTAATTGTATATGTATATGCAAAAAAACAACAACAAAAAAACATTGTTCTTTAAATTGTTTCCTTAATTGCCTTTATGCAAAATATTGTTATTATACATTTTATTATATAACAAATAGTGTATAATATTTTGTTACATTTTCTTCTTTTGATTTTTAAGTGAAATGTGGGATTAAAAATTAGATTAAGATTTTTTAGAAAGTATTTCCACTTAAGCTTTTTAATTGGGCTATTTAATGTTTTTTTTTACTTTTCTTTTAAAAGTATTTTTGCTAAGTATGTCAGGTTGCAACCTTGGATAAACGCATATGAAGAGGCATATAGTGGGTTACCTCATGGAGGCTGCCATTTTGACATCACATGACCTTCTTCATTTATCTTTATAACACACTCAATTCAACTTAAAAAATACTGGTAATTTCATTTTGTAGTTCATTTAGTAACAATGACACTCTTTGTTTTGTATTCCAGAAGACTCACCTCTGTGCAATCATGATTCGGGCCATCAGTCCCATTTGTGTTCTTGTCTTTGCACTCCTCTTTGTGTGCATGGATGCACGTCCCGAATCGCCAGGCCGCTCAAGGCGTGCTCCTGCTGCAAAAGTGCGATTGGCAGGTATCGGCCACAGAGAAAACGAGGGACGAGTTGAAGTCCTGCACAACGGGACATGGGGCACTGTATGTGATGATGAGGTCGACATTAAACTCGCTAATGTGGTTTGCAGGGAACTGGGTTTCCAAAGTGGCATAACATGGGCGCACAGTGCCAAGTACGGAGAGGGAGAAGGTGAGTTAATTTCTCTGTTAAAATACATGAACTGTGACTTATGAATCTTTAATCACCCTCATCTATCCTCATTTACTTACCTTTATGTTGTTCCAAACCTGTGTTTAGCAGAATGTCTGTGCTGCTCTTTTTGATAAATGAAAATGAACCAAGGGCCATCAAGCTCCAAAAAATATTTTTGGGTGAACTATTCCTTTAAGAGTTGCTGTCTGAATAGCTCAGGTTTAGGAGATTTGATCACTGTTATTTTCACACTTAACTGTGGATGACGTGAAATACTTGAGCACAGTTGTGTAAGAAGGCACAGTGCTATATTAAATAGCTATTTCTCACTAGTGCAAGTGCAAAGAGCTACTGTTCTTTACATTGCCCAAATCTCTCCCTGTAATTTCACTTTAAGGCAGCTATAAAGACAGCCACTAACCCAAAGCATGTATAACACTTAGTTGGCAAGACAACACTGTCATTAAAACTAAAACTAACCCTTTAGACAGCTTCACTAGAGCTCTTTTGTAATGCTTTTAATGGTGATGCTTCTCTCACATATTAAATTGTATTGTGTACATGAAGTCTGCAGACTTAAACTTTATACATATGTATTAACATTTCTTTAAAAAACTTTTATTATGGAGCAGCTGGTAGTGGCTTGTTCAAAGTAACAATTCATCCAAAAAATTATTATTTACTCATCCTCTCGTTGTTCTAAATCTGTATGACTTTCTTCTGTGGAACACAAATTAACTTTTAATACTGATTTTTTTTTAATTTTATCACAATGATTTGAGACTGAAACTTTTAAAGTTAAAAAATGACAAAAAGTACCATAAAAGTGGTCCATGTAACTTGCATTCTAAGTCTTTCAAGCCCATACAATAACTCTGTGATTAACAGACCAAACTGTAAATCAATATTCATTGATAATCTTTTCCTTGAATGTTAAAAGAATAGTTCACCCTCATGTCATCCAAGATTTGGAGACATTTTGCATTAAATCAGTTGCTCACAAATGGATCAGTAAATGGGTGCCATCAGAATGAGAGTCCAAACTGCTAATAAAAACATTAGAATAATTCACCACAATTCTTTAGTCCATCACGTAATGTCTTGGGAAGTGAAAAGCTACATGTTTGTAATAAACAAATCAATCATTAAGAAGCTGCTAACTTCATCCTTTTGACAAAAATCCAAGTCCTTTATCCATAATAGGCTATTGCTTTCTCTAGTGAAAAAGTCATCTTGTCTGAATACACATGGATCACACTCTGTTTACAGTAAAAACCAAGACCATTTTAAAAATATATGTTTGGATTTGGATTTTTACTGGAGGAACTAAGAAAGCATTATAATTATGGATTAATGCTTTACGATGGATTTTTTTCTAAAAAAGCAGTTTTACACTTCACAAGACATGAACAGATGGACTGGAGTCATGTGGAATACTAATGGATTATTGTGATGCGTTTATCAGATGTTTGAACTTTCATTCTGACGGCACCCATTCGCTCCATTGGGGAGCTAGTGATGTAATGCTTAAGTTCTCAAAATATGTTCCAATGATTAAACAAACTCATCTACATCTTAGATGTGCTTAAAGCGAATAAATGTTCAGTAAATGTACATTTTTGGGTGATTAATTGCTTTATACAACTCGAAAACCGGGTCACTCTGAGAAGTCTGAAGGTCATTGTGGTTTGAAATGACATGAGGGTGGCTGGGTAATGACAGAATTTTCTTTTCTTTTTTTGGTTGAACTATCACTTTAAGACACATAACTGATGTTATATTGTTCCAGTGCTTTTGTAACCTGTAACATCTGTCACAGGCCCCATTTGGATGGATAATGTGAGGTGTGAAGGAACAGAGAAAACTCTGAAAGACTGCAAGTCGAACGGATGGGGTATTAATGACTGCAAGCACTCTGAGGATCTTGGAGTGGTCTGCAGTCCAGAGAGAAGGCTGGACCAAGTGCATCCTGGAGTCACCAGAAGAGGGCACACCATCTCTCTCAGGCCAAACGCAGTCACCTCGAACCGTTGGCAGGACATTTACTCCAATTCAAGGACACCTGCAGATCTCAGTCAAGGCAACGGACATTCCCAGGATCATACCAGATGGGATCAATTCTCCAGACAGCAGTTTCATAATCCGGTAAATAGAGATTGCAGTGGATCTACATATGTATTCGATGTACACATATGTAATAATCTACATAAGTAATGCATTTTCCTTAAATTTTGTTTTAGCTAGACATTTAAATAAAGAGTTTACTCATCTTCATGTCCTTCCAAACTTGTATGACTTTCTTTCTAATGTGGAAAATATAATAATATATTTGAAAGAATATTTCTTGAAGACTTGGAACATAAGCACATAAGAACAAAAGCTGCAACTGATCACATTTTATGTTCTTATTGTACTTTTTGCCATTTTAATAACATTTACATGACATATGCATGCCATTTCATGGCATATACAAAGAACTCAGGGTTTGGAACAATATGAGAGTAAAAAAAGGCATATTTTTCATTTTGGGGTGAACGATTCCAATTGCAGGTTATGCTCATGAGAAAATGTTTTATAATCTTCCTCTAGTCTGCCAGTAGGGTGAAGATTGAGGAAGTCCGCCTCAAGCCGATCTTGATGGTTACAAAGAAGCGTGCTCTTGTTACGGAAGGTGTGGTGGAAGTAAAGCATGCTGGGAGATGGAGACAGGTGTGTGATAAAGGCTGGAGTCTGAACAGCAGCAGAGTTGTGTGTGGGATGCTTGGCTTTCCTGATGCGGAGCAGCCCAACATAAACACTTACAAGTGAGTCCTGCAGATTTTATTGAAATAAACAATGTTAGCACTGGCATGAATCTCTGAGATTTTGGAGAGAATTAGTATCATATTAAATTATCTCTGTTTTTGGCTGATGCTAGTTTTGTTACATTTCATTGTGTTACAGTAGTACTCCCAGAGTTTTAACTAACAACATAATATCCAGTCCAGACTGCAGCTGATTCGGGCCAAAAACTGCCCACTTGCACAGGAAACGACTGTCTGGCTGACATGAAGCTGAACTGTATCAACCAGCTACGGTTTTATTTTTACATGCTGTTTATGTAAGGGTAAATACAGGTGAAGCTATTTAAATGCTACTGTAAAAAAAAAAAAAAAAAAAAACTAAAACTTGTTTTTGAACAATCATGGTAACACTTACTATTATTTTATTTACTATTATTTGTTTAAACTATTTATTTAATCAAAAATAAAGTAAAAACAGCAATATTGTAAAAACATTTTTTTATCTTTCAAAAAAGTAATTTAAGCCTGTGATGGTTGAATTTTTAGCCATATATTTAGACGTATATTCCAGTCATGATCCTTCGTGATCCTTGTTTTTTTTTTTAATCTTCTTTTGTTTGTATGTTTTGGATTTGCTATGTTTGTTGGACCACACAGGGTGTAGGGATGATGATATTCTATGTAGACAAAGTTCATGTCTAAGCAACGGAAGATGTTTGTCTCTGCATATAGCAGAAAGTGAAAGATTCACCATCTCTTTTGGCTGGAATGGCACATCTGTTTTCCTTATCTTTGTTCCACAGGCACCTTTCACACACCTAAACACTTAACCAATGATTAAAAGATCTTTCAAACCTATGATGCTATCTGGATCTCAGCATTACGGAAATGAACAGTCTGCTCAGAACGCTTAGGTCTAAGTGAGAAGTCTAATATCCTTGCTGATTGTTATTGGAAAGGGACATCAGTTTTAAAGTCTTCCAAACAACAAGTGTTTGTTGTTGGAGAGAGAGTTTCAGGTTTGTTTAATGATTTTATTGACATTGCCACCCTTGACTTTCTCCTGCCTCCTCACAGAATGTTCCCAACTGAGCTGTACTGTCGTTGTTGTTTCACTTGGTCAGTTCTTTTAATAATGTAAAGAGCAGTTTATTGTTGGGAGTTTCTGGACTTTCTGGCCATTACTCTAAAAAGGCATTTATGCAGGTTGTTTGCTGCATCCTCAGGTCTTTTTGATGGGTTTATGCATATAATAGTTATTGTGCTGTGAAATCTATTGGAGTTTGATGCCTACAGATTCTTCTTGCAGTGTGGCTTAGACGGGATACAGGATATGTGTATTTAGAAATCTATTCTAGAGCATCAATACAGGATCAGAGATGACAAGGGTCCAGTCCAGCTTTTTTTAACTTATTTTTTTTTATTTTTTAGAAAAGTTATTTTGTTAGAGCAATTTTGTGCTCATGTTTGTCGTATTTACCTACATATGTACAGTATCAACCCATCTACCTACCTACCATTTCTTTTTACCTACCTATTTATTTAGCGATCCATGTACTTACCCACGCATATAAAATATCTACCTACCTCCTGAGTTTCTTTCCCTACTTCCTATCTACCATTAATTTTACCTACATATATACTCACCTTCCTACGTATCCTACGTCATGCGCATCTCGTCAGTAAAGCCGGTTCCATGATTAGTAGTAAATCTCCTTCACCTGCTTTCAGATGGACATTTAATACACAGAGCCGCAGATCACTGACAAGCTGCGCAATATCGTGTTTAATATATCGTGATTCGATATATGATAATGAGCGTGATATTGCCTAATTGTCAGTAACGTACGGCTCTGTGTAGTAAATGCCGCTCTATCTGAAAGCAGGTGATGGAGATTTACTACTAATCATGGAACCGGCTTTACTGACAAGATGCGCATGAAAATCGCATGTGATTTATTGCACAGCCTTACCTCATACCTACCTGCCTAACTTTTTACTATCCTACTTATGTTCCCACTAACTTATCTATTTAGAGTTTAATAAAGTTTAATAAAGAGTTTAAACTTTCCACTAACCTCCTACTTATCTAGCTACCAACATACTTAGTTAAAGGGCTAGTTCACCCAATGATGAAAATTATGTAATCAATTACAAACGCTTTTGTCATTTCAAACCCGTAAGACCTTTGTTTATCTTTGGAACACAAAATAAGATATTTTTGATGAAATTTGAGAGCGCTTTCTGACCCTGCATAGACAGCAATGCAACTGACACGTTCAATGGCCAGAAAAGTAGTAAGGACATCATTAAAAACTTAATTTTATGAAGTTACTTAATTACTTTTTGTACGCAAAGAAAAGAAAATAACGACATTATTCAACAGTTTCTTCTGTTCTGCGTCAGTCTTCGATGCACGTTTATGATAGTATAAAACGATGCATGCATGTGGTTGTGCTGACGCAGGAGCCTGTGCCTTGTTTACAAGCAGAGGAGTGCACACGCATGTGTTGTGGTAGTGTCGTTAAACGTACGTCAAAGACTGACACGGAAGAGAAGAAATTGTTGATTAAAGTCATTAGTTTTCCTTGCACACAAAAAGTATTCTCGTAACTTCATAAAATTACGTCTGAACCACTGATGTCACATTACTATTTTATCAATGTCTTTTCTACCCTTTTTGGGACTTGTACATTGTAGTTTCGTTGCGGTCTATGCAGGTTCAGAAAGCTCTCTGATTTCATCAAAAATATCTTAATTTGTGTTCTGAAGATAAATCAATGTCTTACATATTTGGACTGATATGAGGGTAAGTAATTAATGACATAATTTATCTAAATGTGTACTTATTTATCTGTATACTTACTCTGTCCACCTGCTAGCAACCTTGTACCTTGCTACCAAGCTACTTATCTATATACCTTCCCATCTAATCACATATCTATTTACCTACTTACCTACCTACAGTATGTTTATTTCTGCCTAACTACCCCCTGAGCTGTGTACTTACCTACTTTACACGCCTGTCTGTAGCACATTTTTACTTCATGAACATGCCGAGTGGTGACACCAACTCTGAGCAGGTTTTCTTAGGTTAGTTAATAATTTGCTTTGAAATTAGATGCCTAATGGAACAGGCTTACTACCTGCATTTTGCTTTCATTTGTTATTTCCTTTTCATTGTTGCCTCATTTTTTTTACTTCTCTTATAGGAGGCTGCTGTGGTTCAGAGACATTTTTTGAATAACCTCTCAGTTATTCAAAAAAACACTCACAGCACAACTATTTCATTCCCATCGTCTCAATGGGCTTTGGCCGTGCTGGCATGTTGACCCATGTGCTCGTTTTAAAAAGCACCACCTTAATCTTATGGGTCTGCGGTCCCTAAGCTTTTTTAGTCTAAGGTTTGTGCTGGGGCGTTGTAAGTGTTGTACGTGCTTTCTGCTGATGATTCCTCTATGATTTGTGTCTGCTGTAGAACAATATGTCCTGATAAATGAGCGTTGACCATTTTCCACATTTTTGTGCTCTTAAAAAAGATTCTTACTTAGCAGATAAGACCGTTGACAGGTTAATGTTATCTCTTTTTAGGCTTAATGCCCTTTTCCTTGAGAATCCTAATCTTGAGGTCACAGGAACACCTAAGCGAGCTTTTGTTTATGCATGACTCAAAGACATGCCGAAAACAGCAACTCAAAGATGCTTTTTTGAACTCAAATTAGAGTTTATAAAGCTAGCTGTGGCTTTCGTGGCTTACATCCTAGGGAATCTCCATTTGGCTCCTTCTCGTCTGTGAGCGTGCCCAGCACCTGACCTCACCATGTCGTATGTGCAAGTCTCCACATAGCAGCAGACTTGGCAGTAGTGATCCCTCACGCGTCTCAGGGATCGCGAGCCGGCCCGCCCTGACACTGCCTCTTCTGGATCCTCCGCTGAAGATGCAGTAATTAACTGTTGAGCCACTCGGAAGATTTCCACGTTTCTGGCGAGTAAGGGAAAGGCAGATTACAATTATAGCTGCGCCCTTTGGCTGCTGTGTCAGCAGGACACACTCTGTCTGTGTCACCGAGGAAATTGAAAGACTTAAGCCACAATTTAGGCTCGGATATCCTAAGATGAACATCTAAAGAAATGAAATACAATATTTTAACAAGTCTGACAAAGTCGAAAGCAGTGCCTCAGTCAGACTGTGTACAGAAAGAAAAATCACCTTTTGTGTGTGTATGGAGTTCATATTGTGATAATTGGCTCAGTGCCATTTAATGGCAGGCTTTAAGCTTTATGTTTTCATTCCACTGATTATCACCTTTGGGCATCAAACACTATAATCAGCTAAATGTGATCAAGTTCAGGGTGTTAGGATTCAGTGGTGTGGTATGTGAGATTTTACATTAATATCATGAATTTTTTTTTTTTTGTAACATAATTTCGCAAAAACGCCTTCCATGTCATCTCAAGTCCAAAAACCATTGATAATAGGTGCATGTTTAATATATATAACTTTTATTATGATTTATTTATTATTAAAACAACCCTGGAGACATAAAAGTGCCTGAAATGCTTTAATGAAAACTTTCATCCTTAATAGCTATTTTTGTGTAATGTCTACAGAGATTGGTCAGAGATATATTTTGAATATATATTCACACTGTATCACAGGTTAGAGTGCCCTATTGCTTAATAAATGCTTAAACAGCATGTTTTGTAAGACGTAGTGAGAGCGAAAGATTTATGTGTGTATAGACTAATGCTTAAAACACTGGCATGATTGTTGTCTCCGAACAGACCAGCCCTCTCTATCATTAAGTTTTTTCTTGGTTAAGCAGTAAACCAAGGGTGGAACTCTTGGACTAATTACATGAGCAGGTGGGTATTTCAGTGCCAGCAACTGTAAGAACAAATGAAAAAACGGACTGATATTGTCTGAAGTATCTCTTCACATTCAGAGCGGCACATTTGATATATAAAATAGCAACTTGGTATATAAAATAAGAATTAAAAAAAACAATTCAATACATTTATTTATTAATTGGCATGACAGCTGTAAATTATTATTTTTAGGCTGCACTTCTGCAGCTTTAGGTTTACTATAATGTTACTGTGCTACAAAGTGTCGTAGAAACATTCAGAATATTTTATGAGGTCATTAAACTGGAGATTCCACACAGCGTTTAAATTTGGTTTCTTTGCTGTTGACTTATGTTCTCATTTGAAATTCATTTAAGACAGCTCCATCAGGAGAATGATTGTATTCCATTAATTAATTTTCCTATTTTAAAAGTCCATTTGTTTAACAATTTTAGTGAAGAGGTCAGAAAAACAGATTCAGCAAAATAAAAGTAGTGTATTAAACATATATCCCATGGGTTACCAGGCCAAATCCTCTGTAACTATCACATTTAGCTGGACAGACGGTGATGATGACAGTGATGAGTTCATGTGTCACAGGTGTGTTATAGAGGGCAGGTGTTCTTGGGTGGATCTCTCTCTCAGTCTCTCTTTCTCTCTGTCTTTCTGAGTATAAGTTTGTCTCAGTTTGTTTTATGGGAAGTCTTACTGTGCCCATTCTGGGATACCAGCATGCCAGTGGAAATATCTGTTTATAGAATATACATATTTGAAAGCCAGTTTAGTGGTAGATTAAGTTAAAACATATGTGTATGTTCTTTGATGTCTCAGTCTGTGGGCCATACATTTTTATTATTATAAAAAAAGCAATGTAAATGGATGAAACTTTAGTTTGGAGTGCTGACAGCATTATCTTGAATAAAGACATAAATGGTAATGAAGATTTGGAACAGTGAGTTTTAACTGCCTGCTAATGATACAACCTCATGTGGCCTATGGCTTTCTGTACATTTATATTGTTTTATTGCCAGTGTAATATTGCTATTTTTGCTGGTCAGTCTAGAGGAACAGCACCATAAATTGCACATTTTTTCCCCAACTCTTTTAAACTTTTTTTTTTCTTTTACAGAAAAATATGGGACAAGAAAGTCAAGGATTCAACAACCAGGTGAATTCAGTTGACTCTTCTTTGGCACTTCTACTAAAACCTATTTCTTCACCACACTTCAGAGCATCTTCTTGTACTTTTAATTTAACTCTTAATGTTCTACTGCTCTTGTGATATAAAGTATAATGTCTCCTAGATTGAGTCAGATGACCAAGAAGAAGGGTAACTGGGTTGAGAAAGTACATTGCCTGGGCACAGAGCCCAGTCTGGCAGAGTGTCATGCCCAGCTGTCAATCCCTCGAAGCCCTGGCCCCTGTAAGAACGGTCGCCACGCAGTGGCCCGGTGTGTCCCAGGACCACAGTTTGCTCGTATGTCCTCTGGCAGACCCCAGGCACCTCACCCTGCAGAGGTATTCCTAAAAACATTTTGGTTATTCAGTTAATGATTGGCTTTAATGAAAAAATTAAATATTAATATGTATATTTTTAAATAAAAAAATATTAAAAATAATATGATCAGTCATCATAATTATATTTTAATGGGTTATACCGAATAAAAAAGTAAAATAAAAATCAATCAATCAAGACTTTTTGCACTGATAAAAAGTTTGGAGTCAGTTATTTTTTTCCTAAGTAAATTATTACTATTATTTAGCAAGGATACATTAATTTGATCAAAACTGACAGTAAAAACTGTTCACAAGACTGTTTTTCAAATAAATTTTGTGCTATTTAACTTTCTATTCACCAGCATTGATAATAATTAGAAATGTTTAATTAGCACCAAACCGGCATATTATAATTATTTCCGTTTCATTTGACGCACTTAGAAATCAGTTACTATCATTTTTATTATTTCCCAATACTTAAAGCTATTGCTGCATTTTTACTGCAAATGCCTTGAGTTACATTTCTTTTCCGTTACATTTAGTGATTTTAAGTTTAGTTAGCTTTTTAGAGACACTGAAACTGAATGATGCTAACAGAAAGCTTTTCATTTTACACATACTGTTAGGGCGTTTAAATAATGTAGTAGAGTTAGGCTTAGCAGTTTGCAAAGCTATAACCACATATTTAGGGTTGGGGCTAATATGATGTTAGAATCAGTCTATATTTGTCGACGCTAATCTGCAGATTGGGGAAGGCATGTACACCACTGAGGCTCCCCAAATGTCTGTTGTGGTCAAAACCCTAATACTTAAAAGTGTTACCATGTCAATCTTTTTCTCTCTTCTCATAGCTGTCGGTGCGTCTGAAGGCGGGACCACGTCTGGGGGAAGGAAGAGTCGAGGTTCTCCGCGAGGGAAAGTGGGGAACCGTGGTTGACCACCGGTGGGACCGGATCTCAGCCAGCGTGGTGTGCAGAGAGCTGGGCTTCGGCACTGCCAAAGAGGCTCTTACCGGAGCATACATGGGTCAAGGTGAGAATTAATTTAAGCTTGAATGATCCCAGTTGGATCAACTTTAGAGCAAGTAAAAGATAGAATTTCCATTTTTTTATGACATGTTCCTTAATCTCCGTTGAGTCAATATGGTGTTTATAGGAAGAAGGGGATTCATAACTATGAACGTGATTCATGATCATACTGAGTTTGCCACATGATTCCACAGTAGTCTGAGTCTGAACTTAAGTTCTAAGTACTGCTTATCTATAGGATACGCCTGTCTGCAGCTGAATATGAAAGCGGTCAGAGATTGTTTTACATAATGCAAAATCACAATCTCCAGGGGCAAAACATGGATTCCACATCAGAAATGATGCTTTAAAGCAAGGAACATTCCCTGAACTTTCTGTGGCTCAGATCCACACTGCATGTGAGTTTACTTTGCCTGAGTGAGAGCGAGTTCACCACTGATCTGTATTCCAAGGGGAATCGGTCCAATCTGACAAGATGGGATAATTGCTCTGCCAAGGAGAAGTGATGACAGTAGCTATTTATTGAAGACTTCCCAATATCGCTCTGATGAAAAACACAGCTGCAATGTTTCACTTTTTATTTAAAGAAAGGAAGTGAAAAGGGTTTTGACTCATAAATTATGTTTTATCAGGTGCCACCGTTCAGAAGAAGTGAAATAATTAAATGTTGATTTATAGATAATGATGATTTTATGGGCATGTTATTTTGAAATATAAGCTGTACTGCACCGGTAGCGACCCATATGAGAGTCCAGACACTTGAAATGAACCTGCGTAAGGTTGATATTGTTGTGTTATAGACAAGGTCTCTGTTTAACTTGCCAAGTGCCAAATACTGTAAGTACAAACAGTCTTTGTGTTACTTGCCTTTTGGCTGATAATTTTATTAGAAATGCTACTTTTAAATTTCAGTTTAAAGCAACCATAGTGCCTGTTAGCTTGAACAATTTTAGGTTTATTTCTTGTAGTAAACAAGCTACACTACTATTAAAAAGTTGGCGGTCAGTACGTTTTTTTTTTTTTTTTTTATTAAGGGAATGTTTTATTCAGCAGGGATACATTAAATTGGTCAAATGTGAACATATGTATTATTACAAAATATTTCAAGTTTTTGGTCAAATAAATGTAGCCTAGGTGAACATAACAGACTACTTAAAACAAAAAAACATAAAAATATATTACTGACCACAAATTTTGGAATATGTAAGCCAAAAAAATTTGAATCTGAATCTGAAAATTTGAAGGGTCTGTATGTTTTCGTGACTGGATTATTTTTTATATCACGCTAGGGCTGTGCAAAAAATCGAATGCGATTTTCATGCACATCTCATCAGTAAAGACGCTCTTGTAATTAGAAGTATATCTCCAGCACGTGCGTTCAGGGTTGCCAGGTTTTCACAACAAATCCTGCCCAGTTGCTTCTCAAAACTAATCCAAAACTAGTCCAATCGCGCTTCCAGGAGGTTCCCCGATAAAAATTGCTTCCCGGGGTTACAATAGAAGTTTTTTTAGCAGGGTTGCCTTGGTAAAATTCGCATTTTAGGTGCTAAATATCACATTATTTTTATTGGGGTCGTAATATTTTTATTACAGACTTGTAAATGCCAACACAAATCGCATTCGATTTTTTGCACAGCCCTATATCACATAGATCATGTGAGTGCTATAACAGCGTAAGAACTCTCATTGAAATAAAATTATATCCATTTTAAATAAAACAAATAAATCAAAGTACAACTTATTGGTGATTTAAGATAGTTTTGGTTGGAAAAAATAATCAATTCAACCAAGGTGTGATGGAAAAATGTTTTAGAAAGTGACTCCACTTGCTGATTTTTGAATAAAGCCATTTGGATGAAGTAACAGGAAAAGAGATCAAAACGTATGATTCCTGCACGCCCGTATCGTTGAGTTCTTTAGGTGTATTTATTGTCGTGTATAATTTTCCTAGTGCAGCCGAGGCCACAAAAACATATAGTGAGTGAAGAGAGACACAAATTAGCTTTTCAATGACAGAACAGAGCTGGACTGTTTGGGACAGGCGGTAAAAATAGGAAATCTGTTGAGATGGGCTACACGTACCAGACTGTGGTTACCACTTTTAGAAATGATCCGGAATAATGGTGTTGGTACAGTGTTCATTGCACTGCCTGATTTTCCAGACATTTAATGCAACATAAAGAGAAAAGTCATTATTTACTCTTGTTTTTGGGTGAACTATTGCTTTGTGTTGTCATTGTGGCTCTATTGTGGATTTTTTGACTTTGGTCATGGAGTTGGCATGAACTCTGTATAACAATGTAGATTTTGTTAAGGCCAATGCAGCGTGAAGCAACCCATTCTGCTGAGACATTCTCTAAGCCTGACCTCCCAGTAAGATTAAAGTAAACCTATCTTTCCTTAAGTTCCTAGATGACTTCATGTCTTGAGATTTGTTTGAATGCTGTATCTGCCGGTTTTACTTCAGTTAGACACTAAAGATGAGGAATTTCTAGTCACGCTCACACTTTACAGGCAAAACGTATAAACATATAGACTTTTTTTTTTTTTTGTCTGCAGCGGTCACTGAGTTTTTCCTCTGGCTTTGAAACTCATGCTGACATTGCACTTGGCTGTGAGAAATATTTCTTATATAGCAGTTTAATCTGCTCCTAAAATAGGGATTATAGTCATCCCATGAAAGAAAAACACCATTAATGCGGAATATATATGTTGTTTTATTTTAGGGAGAAGAAAATGTCCATTTTCCGTAAACCACACTCTAGTGAAACACACACACAAAACCACTCCCTTTCCATCAGCCACTTCTGGACTACTTAGTCTTTGCTTCTATTTTCCTGTTATTTACTTGCCGTTTTCTGCATACACTGTTTGTATTTATATATACATTACATACAAAGGTACAAAGGTACATATACCTTTGTATTTATACTGAGTTTTATATTTAAATTTCTTCTTTAAATATATTTTTTTTAAATGCATAAAAGCATTTTAAGTACTAAGTGCATAAACATCAAAAGTGACAGTAAGCACTAACATTTCTAAAGTTTAAAATATTTCTATTTTAAAATGCCCATATTATGGGTTATGAAAGGTTCATATTTTGGTTTTGGGAGTCCCCAAAAACAGGTTGACATGCATGCAAGGTCAAAAAACACTTTCATTGTCTCATAATATGCATTTATTTTTACCTTATTTGCTCAGCGACTCCCAAATGATTCTTTAACGATTCATTTTTCCAAACCCCTCCTTAGCATGAAACTAATCTGCGGCGATTTGTCTGATTGGTCACATTTTCATTTCATCTGGCCTGTAATGCCTGATTAAGTGGTGTTTGTGAGCGCAGTGCTGCTTTGGCCAGCATAACCGGGGAAACCGGGGGAAACCAATATTTTTACCCATCTAAAGCAGCACCTAGTGGCAAAGAATTAATTTGCATTTAGACCAATGTGAAAAGACCAACATAAAACGGCTTGGGATTCGTTTTAAACACGACTCTTTTCAGTGATTCAGAGTCGACTCTTTCTTTTGAGAGACAATAACTTTATACACAGTGCACTTTCAGATTTAAAACTTTCTGGGATGTTTTCATTCACTTAGAGCTGTTACACACTGCATGAAAGGTCATTTTCAAAAATCCATAATGGGGCACTTTAAATAAATGATGATGTTCTTTCTATTCGTCAGATAATCCTGAAATATGTGACAGTTTCCATTAAATTTTATATATATATATATATATATATATATATATATATATATATATATATATATATATATATATATATATATATATATATATAATAAGACATGTTTTGAGCACCAAATCAGCATATTAGAATGATTTCTGAAGGATTGTGTGACATTGAAGATGGAAATAATGAATAACTTTGTATCACGAAGAAATTATATTTGAACAAATAAAGTAGAAAACAGTTATTTTAAATTGCAATCATATATTTAATTTGATCATATTTTAATCAAATAAATGTAGCCTTGGTGAATGTCAGTATATACTGATGTTTATATTTTAAGTGAAGTAGCACATGACACAATGAGGAAAAGTTTTTGATTGAGCAATTTAAGTTCGAATCATGATGTCATCATGCTGTTAACAAGAAAAAGTGAACAAAATTTAAATGCCTTTTTTTTTTTTTTATGTCTGTCAATGGGGTTTTCAGTGACTCTGAAACTTTCTTGTTCATCCCCTAATCTTTGATTACATCCTGTAATATTCTCTGCGAGGGAGTATTTCCATATTTCAATCTCTAGCAATTTGCTTCCCAGAAGCGAGGCTGAATAGCGTGCTGTGTTTGCTTTTGGGCTCTATCATTTTTGTTTCAAAACTAAACAGCTGGTCATGATTTCTTTGCTCTGGTAGAAATAGGACTTTTTGAACTTAGCCGAGCACAGTGCAGTAGCACGTAACCACTGTTTTTCCATAGCAGTTCATCTAGCTTTCTACTTCATTTACCCTTATTTTCCCCAGCATGTATTTCTGAGATCGGGAGAAACTATATAATTACTCTTACGCTAATGTTGCTGTGGTATATTTATGCTGTGTAGTTGATTTCACATCCTTGTGCGATTTATATCTGAAGTTTTACACAATGCTCACTTTAGGCTCTGATTTAGCGGCCATTTCATGCTGAAACGACCAATGTTTTTATGTCACAGTAAACAAGAGGGAAATGAACTGTGATATGATCTGATATGCAGTCAAGCTCTTTTATATCCATAAAACTTCAAGAATGTGATGATAATGATTTTACAAAATAAACACATCTGATCAGATTCGTGTGTGGCCTTGTGGTGTATGATACACTCTCAAACAAAAAGGTACAAAACAATCACCGGGGCAGGATACAAAAGCTAAAAGATACATCTTTGTACCATATTTAACCCTAAATAGAAGTACTTTAAAAGGGCATATAAGCAGTGCTAGTAATTCATTACATGTAATCAGATTACAAAAATGATGTACTTGTAATTAGATTGTATTACATTTTAAAATGATCGTACTCATACAGTTAATTTTATTTTATACATTTGTAAAATCTTCCAACATTTCATCAACCCACAAACCCCCCGTAGTTCTTTCATGAACTCCAATTTAGGAAACCCTGGCATAATGTAATGTTTAATACACTTAATGATGCTGATAACAAAGAATGGAATATATTTAAGGTCAAAAGTAATCTAAAGGTAATCAAAAAGTATCCAGAATACATTACCTAATCTGTATAATCCAATAGATTACATTTCAAATGACAATTTCTGTCATGTAATCTTCCGTAAAGGACTACAATTTGTAAGTAATCTACCAGCACTACACAGTAGTATGTAATGTGTACATATTAGTACCGTTTAAAAGGTACAGCCCCAGTGACAGAGTGAAAACGCAGTGACCCTCTATAGAAGTAAAGAATAACATTTAGTCTGTGAAAATAGCAGACAGCATTTTTTAAGGCAATGTTTAGGAAAGGGTCAGTTAGAAAGTACTCAAACAGGCCAAGCGTTTGTTATTTTGGTTTATATTTGAGACTTTTTAACTTGTGAAGCACCAGTGACATTTATTGTTTGTTTTTTACAGGGACTGGGCCGATCCACATGAACACAGTGCAGTGCACTGGCACAGAGCGCTCCATTTTGAATTGTTACTTCCAGGAAGTCCCTCCCTGGACATTCAAACACAGCCAAGATGCTTCTGTCAAATGTTATGTTCCTAAGACAGGCTTTGAGAGCACGGTAAGTAAAATGATCACAGGTTACTCTGATATGATTCTACATGCTGTGAAAAATATGCCAACTCCTGTCATTCATGCTATGTGCACAGCTTTCAAAGATGCTTGGATATTAGATTTTTACATTATATAATAAATGATATTGGGTTTGTTAAGTATAAATATGCACAATTAAAATATCTTTGTATTGTATAGCATATGTTTTTAATAAATATGCAGACTAAAATGTATTTATGCATTATATGGTAATTACTTTAATAACAATAATAAATGCAATTTATTTTATATACATGTACAGATTTAAAATGTTTTTTGATTATATTATGCCTTTTTTGACATTTATTGTAAATATGCACACTTAAAATATCTTAGCATATATATATATATATATGTTTATATATATGTATGTGTATATATATATATATATATACAAATAAATGTTTTTGCATTAAATGACGTTTCATTAAAAAAAATGTACAGACCTAAATATATATGCATTATATAATGCATTGTGGCAATTATTATATTTCATATATTATATCATGTTTTAAATATACACAATTTAATGTTTTACATTAAATGCAGTTATTTAAAATAAATATACAGACTTAAATATCTGTGATTTATATAGTGCATTATATGGCAATTATTAATTTTTGCATTAAGTGACATTTATTTTAAGAAAATATACATACTTAAATGTCATAAGGCATTATATAACCCAAACACATTTTATTTTAAATATTCATGCTTAATGTCTTTGCATAATATAATGCATGATATGCCATTTATTTAAAATAAATGTACTGACTTAAAATGCATTTGCATTCTATAATTATTACACAATGCAAAGGCATTTAAGTCTGCAGAGGCAGTGTACTGTGTTAAGCCATTTTACCATTATTTGCATTGTATAATGCATAATTCATTCCTGGCATTCATGGCACTAGCAATGCCAAGGTCATGGGTTCAGTTCCCTAGGAATGCATGGACTGATAAAATATATACCTTGAATGCAATGCAAGATGTTGTGAAAAAAGTTGTTTGTCTTCCAAATGCATACATTTTTGCATAAATGTTTGCATTTAAACATGTACCTTTAAATGCAATATCTAAATTGTATAGCATTTATTTCAAATATAAACACTAAATCCATTAAACCTCATCTAGTTTGTTAAATGTAATGACAAAAAAATGGCTAAAAAATTAGAAGTTAGTTCTGAGAAATTCTCTAGCATATGCCATGACATTTTTACATTTTTAAATGTGAGTTTAATAATCAAAAGTGTTCAGGTACTACTTGAGGGCACTGTAATGTGTAGTTTTGATGTCTGTGAGCGTGTTTGTGTTTCAGGTGCGGTTGGCGGGTGGCAGAGACCCGGCTGAGGGTCGTGTGGAGGTGCTTATGGAGGTGGGGGGCAGAAAGCGCTGGGGGACAGTTTGCAGTGAGAACTGGGGAATAAATGAAGCTATGGTGGTATGCAGGCAGCTGGGCTTTGGTTTCGCCGCACGTGCCCATCAGGTGAGACTGCTAGAGAATGTTGGGTTTTCCAATAATATCGCTCTAAATATGTCTCTTGTCTTGTTTGCTTTGGTTGCCTTAGTTTGTGTGCATTTGAGAGCTTCCTGTGCATGTTTAGGGGCACAGGGCAGGATATTTCTGGGCAACATTAGTGTTATACAGTAGTTGTTGGGGTGATGACAGGTTAACAATAAATTGTATTTTCAGACAGAATGTCAGGTACACTTGTTATGTCTCCTGCATTTACTGTACTTCATCTGTTTTGAGCATTAGTTGAGAACAGGAATCAAGACCGTTATACTTTCAGGGCACATTGCTTACCTTAATACTGTCTCTGTACCACATGTGCAGTACTGTACTGCTTATGAGAGTAAATCTCATAAAGAAATAATAAATCTTACTTTTCATAAAGAAAATGAAACCTATTTTCAGCATTAAATTTTATCCCAATTTTTATTAAACTTGAATGAAATGAAAATCAATCCAAGCTGTCTCTCTCTCTGTCCTTTAAAATTCTGCATTAAATGTGAATTCAGTATAATTGAAATATAGTTTTTTTTTTTTACATTATAATTATAAAAATTAACCCCACCCCCCAATATGTGATGAGGACAATTAATGTACTCTGTTGTCATAAAAATAATGTCACAATGCCAACCATCCCCCCACCCCCCACATTTTTTTTATATTATATAAATATATTTATTTAAGCTCTGGGCTCATATATTAGATTATTCACATTATAACATTTGAAAATAGAGGGCGAGTCAACTTTCCAAAAGGATTTCATGTCCTGTAACTACCTTATTCATGAAAGCTATACATTAAATCTCATGCATAGCATTTCATATGCATTAAAATACAACAAATAAATAAATATACTTTTGATAAAGAAGTCTGTTTATTTTTTATAACACTTAAGCATTTAAATTTATCCAAATTTTTGTTAACTGTGTAAAAAAAAAAAAAAAAATCTTCCAATGTTTTTTGTGCATTGCATTCAATACAACATGTTATATTTTTTAAATATATATATTTAGTACAAAGTCTGTTTAAATCTGTGAATTCTTACAAAATTCAGTTTAATTTAAATATTGAAGTACCACTAGAAACTAGAGGGCCAGTGAACTTTCCAAAAGTATTTTATGTCAAATGCCTTATTCTTAAAATCTATATGACTTTATAGACAAATAAAAGACAAATAACCTTTTGGCATTTAGGAAACATATTATTGGCAAGGACACCCTGCAGCTGAAGAAGTGCTGTTGAGTGGATCTCACTGTGTGGGAACAGAAATGTCCATCCAGCAGTGCCGTCGTAACAGTCACGTGCACTGCCCTCGAGGAGGTGGAGCTAAAGCAGCAGGCGTCACCTGTTCTGAAAGTAAGTGATGGAGTGAAAGAAGGTGCGCTCTAAATCATATACTTATGCACTATGCCATTTAGTGTGACTAGTGTGTTCACACTGAAAATTACAAAAAGAATGACATATGCCTCGATGATGCACTTAATTAACCAAAAAACAAACAAACAAAAAAAAATACAAAGTGTGGAATGTTCAACACTTTATGCACTCAACTGCCACAGCTTTAATTATGTAGCGGAGGTGGAGGGGTTAATAGACTCCAGTGATGGATGACAAAAATAGCCTTATATAACTTATACAGTAGTGAGTACATAGTGCTTAGAATATGTGCATAGTGTGTAATATGATGCATATCATTCACTGAATGATCCAAATGAATAAATCATCCTGTTTTAGCGGCACCTGACCTGGTTTTGGATGCACAGCTCGTGCAGGAGAGCGCTTACCTAGAAGACAGGCCTCTGCACCTGCTCACCTGTGCGCATGAGGAGAACTGTCTTTCTTCCTCTGCCAAGCGTATGCAGTGGCCGTATGGGCACCGCCGCCTTCTGCGTTTCTCCTCCCGTATCATGAACTTGGGCAGAGCCGACTTTCGTCCACGTGCCTCAAGAGAGTCGTGGACCTGGCACCAGTGCCACAGGTGAGGGATTTACTTCTTCCTTCTGTTTTAGAGTTTATACAGAATGAAACAGAAGCCTGAGTGCTGCTAGAAAAATATTGTTCTCTTATTTTATAAAAAGTACCGCTTGTAGAGTGCATGATGCATAAAAGAACCTGCAAAATCAGTTTAGTTCCAAAATGAATTCATGAGGATTTGGTGCAAAACCTGCATCTTATTCATTGGCTACCTACTTTTTTCTTTTCTGGTTATTCAATTAAATACATTTACTTGATTACTTTTTATGATTATAATTATTTTTATATAAATCCAGTGTAACTTTTTTTTAAGCATTTTAAACAGACAATTCAAGTTATTGTAGTTGTTATTATTATTATTATAATTATTATTATTATTATTGAGGTTGTAGTTTTTTTTTAAAGAAATTTACAGAATTTCAACTTTGTAATTTTTTTGTAATAATTTCATGTTTTTCTTTACTGTTTATTCATTTACATAAATTTTTTAATGACTTTTTAATGAAAATTTGTTTTATTATTTTCATATATATCCAGACATATGTTGTAGTAAAGTGCATATTCATTAAGCGAGGCAATCCAGGTTATTATTATTATTATTATCTTGCATTGTTTTTAATATTTTATAAAATTAGAATTTTCTACTTCTTTCATATTTATTTAGTTATTTATTTATTTTTAAGTGAAAAAATATAGTACATTTATTTATTTATTTTTTATTATTATTATGCAGTCAAGCACACATTCAGTACACCAGATCATAGTAGTCTGCTGCATCCGCCATAACTGTAACACTCAGGATCAGCTTTTGCAGGTATTCTTTTAATAAACAGGGTACTTAAATAATGGAGACAGCACATGGATTAAAATAATTCAGGAATAACCCTAATGTATGACACTATTTTCTAGAAAAGTATTTGTGGTTACATTTCCTTTCAGTTTAGTCATTCATTTCAGCTTGCAATGAAAAGAACATACACTTCTTTCTAAAACGGGTCATGGGTGGTCAGCAAGCTTGCGTCATCTTTCAGATTAATTAGCTGCGTCGAGCACCTCCACTCTCTTTATATGTGTTCTGAAAATAATTGCAAACCCATTCTGTGGGAACAAGATGCCCTGTTGTGGAGGAGTTGTGGGCTTTGCGTGTTTCGCAGGCCAAACCTGTTTTATTAATCTTTTAAAACAACACAAGTGAAGTTGGCATTTGAAAGCCATCTATTCAGACGAGCTGAATAAACACCCCCGTCAGCATAACAACAACTTCCTGTAAAGGGTGTTGCTGTAGCGGCCAACACCTTCATGTAGGAGCAGTGAGGTCATTAAGCGCGGTCCATAGTGAACCTTTGTTCTTCCCATGTTCACTAGCCAGCACGAAATGTAAGATTTTTACACATTACGAAATAAATCAGCAAACCTGCTGCCATGACTCTAGGGTGTTGTGGGTGGTTCCCAACAGTGCTGGGATGATTAATTATTAGGTAACTGGTTAAAAATAAATGATGAGAATTGTAGTCTGTAACGTAATCTAGATGACTCTGTTTAGGTAATGTATTCTGACTGCTTTTGGATTACTTTTAGTTTACTTGTAGGGACGCACACTATTATCGGAATCTGCAGATAATGGCTTAAAATTTAAACATTGGCATTATTCAAAATGATGCCGATATGCCTTGCTGATAAGACGAATAGCTCACTTATGCTCAAGGTGTGATAGTGATAAGATCAGATCAGCAGTGTGATCATTGTTGAAGGAACTTATGCCTGAAAGATTCACTGTTTTGGATCGCCATTTGATTTGATAATGCACGTACAGGACGATGCCGCCGATGTGCGAAACAGTCACTAGCACGTGCAGCAGCTTCCTCTGGGTCCTAATCCCCGTCCGAAGGCGTTAGGGAGCGCTGTGGCCTACATGTAATAATGTAAAATACACAAAGATCATTAAGAAACTTGTGTTTCTGCATAAATAAAGCAGTATCAATATCATAAAGAATCTATAGTTTATACATGAACAGAAATCACAAACACTTTTAAAAAAAACACATTATACATTTATTCATTAATATGTAAAATATATATTTTTTTACCAAATTTTGTTTAAAAATCCAAGATTTTAATTCTTTAATTGCCAAGTTCATAAATGATGTCACTGTTTTGGGGAAAAAACACACACAAAATGACTTATTTTCAATATAAAAGTAATTGTGGATGGATTCTTTTTACTTTTTATAACAGTCTTGGGCATGTCAAAGATTAGAAGCAACATTGTCTTTGATGCATTTTTAGTTTTTGTGCAGCATTAGATTACAATTTTTTCTCCCTAATTTGTTGTTGGTGGCTGTTTTTGCCCCATTGACTTCCATTATAACGACATTTTTTGATTGCAAAGCCATGACACCATATAATCATGCATTCTTGATTGTTTGTGGTTTTCCCTTTTGGGAAGAAGTAAAATTTGTTATTTTTACAGTTGATCACTAGGTGGGACCATTAACCCTTTAGATAGGCCTGTGCAAAAAAAGCTTAGTTTCTGACTTGTATATGAAGCTATATGGAGTATAACAGCATATTATATTGTGTGTGTGTGTGTGTGTGTGTGTGTGTGTATTTGTGTGTGTGTGTGTGTGTGTGTGAGAAAGCGAGAGAGAGTGTGTGAGAGAGACCTTTGCGCACTTACCTTGATGTATTTGAGAAAATCAAAATGTACACCTCAGCTCTCAGAACTACATGGAGTAAACAAAAGTGTATTTATGCACCTGCTGCCTTTTGATGGTGGTGATAAGTATAGACTAAACAAAAGCAAAGTAAGTGGATTTAAACATTTGCATGCCATCGTGCTGGTCATTTAATGGTGAGAAGAGCAGCACGAGAAAGGGCTTGACTTAATAATTATGCAGCTTGACCCCTCCAGCGAGCTGCAGGTTATTTAAAGTTGGTATTGCATTTTGGTTCATAATACATTATGTTCATAAATTTGATGCAAAGTAGATCTTTTTACAGGATTTTAAGGTTTTAAACTGGCTTTACCATCAAGAAAAGACGAGCATTTCACACATAGACCATCCATACTTTTCACCATCAAAAGGCAGCAGGTGCATAAACACCTTTTCTTTTTTTAGATACATCAAGGTAAGTGCACAAAGGTCTCTCTCACACCCTCTCTTTCTCTCTCTCTCTCTCTCTCTCTCTCACACACACACACACACACACACACACACACACACACACACACACACACACACACACACACACACACACACACACACACACTATAATTTGCTGTTATACTCCATATACAAGCCAGAAACTAAGCCGTTTTTTGCACAGGCCTATCTAAAGGGTTAATGGTCCCACCTAGTGATCAACTGTAAAAATAAAAATTTTACCTCTTCCCAAAAGGGAAAACCATAAACAATCAAGAATGCATGATTATATGGTGTCATGGCTTTGCAATCAAAAAATGTCATTATAATGGAAGTCAATGGGGCAAAAACAGCCACCAACAACAAATGAGGGAGAAAAAATTAAAATCTAATGCTGCACAAAAACTAACAATGCATCAAAGCCAATCTTGTTACTAATCGTTGACATGCCCAAGACTGTGATAAAAGGTAAAAAAAATATCCAGTCCACAATCCCTTTTTAAATTGAAAATATGTAATGTAAAGTGTGTGTGTTTTTTCCTAAATCAGTGACATAATTTATGAACTTGGTAATTAAAGAGTTAAAATCTTGGTAGTTTTGATCAGGACTGAGGTTGATTAATAGATTTATGCAAAAACAAATGTAAAAAAATATTTATCTGATACATTTTTACAGCAGTTTAATTTAGTGGATGTTTTCATCCACGAACATAACGAAAGGGTAGTGAATTTGCCCAGAGTGTACCATTGAGTTTTTGAAAAATTTCAAGTTGTGGCCAAAATAAGACTCAACTTTACCCCCTAGTGGACGAAAACATCCCCAACAACGCATTAGGGTTAATAATGTTTATTAGTTCTAAAAAATATGTTTTTGTAAAATAACCATAATTAAAAAATGTTTTTTTAAATTTATGCACAAGAGAGAATTGCTGTTGTTTCAAAACAAACAGAAATATGTATTAGCTATCGGCCAAAACATCGGGAAAAATCTAATATTGTGCCTATTATAGTTACTTTTGACTTAACTTGTTTATAGATTTAAATGAGATTGTTTAAAAAAAAAATACTATGAGTAATAGTATTAATGACTTTTGTCTTGCTAATCACCACTGAATTATTCTGATTCTGCTGACATTCAATGATATGAATATGTTTGATTCAGGCATTATCACAGCATTGAAGTGTTCACACATTATGACCTCCTCACACTCAACGGAAGCCGAGTGGCCGAAGGACACAAAGCCAGTTTCTGTCTGGAAGACACCTACTGCCCTGATGGTAAAAGAATAGTTGTGTTAAATCTTACATGAATGTCATTTGGTTTATTTGGAAGTTTGTTTCTATCATTTAAAGGTGCATATGATGTTGCTAAAAAGAACATCATTTTGTGTGTTTAGTGCAATTAAATGTGTTTATGCAGTTTAAAGTTAAAAAACAAATTGTTTTCTACATACCATACATTATTCTTTCTCCTCTATGCCCCACCTTTCTGAAATGCATCGTTTTTTTTACAAAGCTCATCGGTCTGAAAAGCGAGGTGTGCTCTGATTGGCCAGCTAGCCAGTGCTTTGTGATTTGCCGAATACCTCAAGCGTTTGACGGAAATGTTATGCCCCTTACTATACTGTGATGTGTGTCCCTGTCAGAACACCAGAGCATCAAGACAAAACCCATAAAAACCCATTACAAACGAGCCATTTGTTGCATCCAGTTGGGACATAATTATGGGTTATAATGACTTTTACAGTGTTTTTACGCGTTGTGTTGCATCGTGCTGTTTAAACAAAATCATGCCTGCATTTGTGATCGGAGAAACGACAAACCATAAGCGCTACTCTACATCAGCGGTTCTTAATTCCAGTCCTCGCGCCCCCAGCTCTGCATATTTTTCATGTCTTTCTGTTAACACACCTGATTCAGATAATCAGCTCGTTAGAAGTCCGCTCCATGCATGAACTGTGTTCCCATTGACATGGTCCCTACACAGTCTCCCTGAGCAGGGTAAAACTGTTGAAGTTTACTTCACTTCAGAACATTCATTCATAGATTTGCGCTGTGCAACGTCTTCACACACGGACAAATGTGACATCATATACCTCTGTAAAAAAATACAATATAATTCACGTCTCCCACACTTCAATGCACTTTGAATGGAACATATACATTCGCTTCGAACCGGAATCATGGCAGAATATCCTGTGATGTCCACTTTGCAGGGCACTTACGTTCGAATAGAACAAACGTCTGAAGCGATAACAGAAACATACAAAATGTTCAGAGCAGGGGGGCGCGATTACTAGAATTGAGAACCGGTGCTCTACACTGTTCAAAACTCGCATTTGAATCATCAGTCGCAAATCCTTTACATATGTAATCATACTTACAGACTGTGAGTCAGAACAGCCGGCATTGTAGTCTTCTCTCCCAGGATCAGGAAACAGTCCTTCATAAAATGTCCTGCACACATCTGAATATTTGGGTTGAACTTTTCTGGATCAGTGTTGTAAATGCAACTTAACCACTAATTTCTAGTTGTGTTCTCTTTTGGAAGACCAAACAAAGTATTTTCACTATCAAAATGAAGCAGCGTCTACACGACATGGCACCGGCAGCAACAGCGAGAATCAATATTACGCATTCTTTCTTTGCATGAACATTTGGGCGGCGTTATATAAATCTTCCCACATCATGACATAGACATGTGGGGTCATATTAGAACGAGCCGTTTTATGGCAGGGTGGTTGACTCTTAACTTTTATAAAGAATATCTCTTTGGGTTTGAGACTTTAGTCTTTACAACTTTACAGATCTTCTTTATAGACCGAGAGCTTGAAAAAGGAAAGAAAATTCTGTCTTTTTTCTCACAATTCTGACTTTTTTCTTGTTTGTGTCAGTATTGTGAGAAAAAAGCCAGAATTGTTTATATCTTGCAATTCTGACTTTATTTCTCACTTTTCTCTGACTTGGTAACTTGCAATTGAGTTTATATCTCATAGTTCTGAGAAAAGAAGTCAGAAATTTGAGCTTTGAAATTGCAATTGTGAAAAAATAAAAATAAAATCTAAATTGCCAGGTATAAATTTAGCAATTTAGGAGACAAAAGTCAGAATTGCGAGTTTGTCATGCAATTCTAAGAAAAACATATTCAGAATTGCAAAGTGTAAATCACAATTGCAAGGAAAAAAAAGTCAGAATTGTGAGTTCAAAAGTTGCAGTTATCTTTTTAAAAAATGTATTCAGTGGTAAAACAAGCTTCCATAGGTTTACAAGTGCAACAACACAAAACTGTTTTTTCTTTCAGGACTTCAAAAGCGCTTTTCATGTTACAATTACGGAGATCAAGGTATTTCGGTGGGTTGCTGGGACACTTACCGCCACGATATCGACTGCCAGTGGATAGACATCACTGATGTCAGACCTGGAGACTACATCATGCAGGTGACATGATTCAGAACATCTGAATTGTGGAATATGGCAGTCACAGCACAAAACCGTTTTATACCGTAGTTTCTCTTTTCAGGATGCAGTTTAGCCACTTTTTCTCTTTCATTAACTTTGGACCGTGTTAATCATCTAAATCACTGTGGGCACTGTTAGCACTTCCTCAGCTGAGCTTCACATGCAGGAACAGCCAATCAAAAAGCTGCTTTTAGGGGCCAATCAAGAGGCATTTTATGTATCCCAGTCATAAAATATAGGTTGATGTGAAGCTTTGTTTTAATTATAGTGTACCTTTGTGCCTTGACCATTTTGAAGATTTATTTGCTCGAAATGTCGCCATGATAGATTGCATTTATTTTAAGGATGTTTGGCAGATGCTAATTACAAACCGGCATCAGGCTGCTGCTATGTAAGGCACAGCAGCGAGCCGTGGTGATACTCAAAGGTCAAAGCTCCCATCTCCATGTAGAGCAATAGCAACTTATCCCATGCTAGCCTGTCTGAGCAAATATACTTCATAAATGAAACTTCTGTTCTTGATGATCCAAGCAAACCTGTTGTTTTTTCTTTGAGTTGCTTGTCTTTAAATCTACACCCAAAATAACTCAATGTTAAGCATTCCCTGCTGGAGGAGCAAGGCGTGCTGTATTCCCTTCTATTAGACATGGTCAATTAGATTCAGAGGAATTTACGCCCGCCTGTTTTACAGGGACTTTCTCGCTCAAACATATGGTCAGACAGACCCAGAGCTCAACACTCCAGAGTAAAAAATGCACACTGTCATTAAAAGCACAAAAAAAAAAAAGATAAGCGAGACTCACATTTGAATGTGCTCACAAAATAATTACCTTTGGCAAGAAAAATATTTCCAGAATAAAAGAAAAGAACTGTTGTTTCAGCATTCAGCATTTATGCCTAGTAGGCATTATCACATTAAATTTCCTTAGAATAATGTAGCACAGAGATACTCGTTTGTCCCCATACCCTGCTTAAACAGCATGTTTTCATACTAATAAATTATTATATTGTGACTGTATAACTATTTTGGGAGCCTGATTTGGTGGAACCAATTTGTAAAGTAGTCTGATGAGCAATCTGATTGCATAACATTTTCTTACAAGCTCTCCATCCTTCTTGGTTCTGCTTGTCTGCAACTGTGAAACTTTTACAGTGCTACGATTATATGACTCCAAATAAGTAAATATTATTTCAGGCAGACATAATAAAACTTCTTGTATTTAATAATGTAATACTGTGTGTGTGTGTGTGTGTGTGTGTGTATATATATATATATATATATCTTATTATTAATGCTATAATAATAATTATTATTATTTTTAATATTAATTTTATTTTATTTAGATGGTCCTTATGTAGCAAATTGTTTGCAAACCTATGTAAAAAAATAAAAATGTATTTAAAAAAAGAAGCCGATGCAAAATTCACATTTGAGGTATAATTGAGTTCGATTTTTGGTATAGTAATTCCTGAGGGATCCCAGGGCAACTTATCCTTCTGGGTTGCCTTTCAAACTGACCTCATTACTAAACAACTCTATTCATTCTCTCTCTCTCTCTCTCTCTCTCTGTGTGTGTGTGTGTGTGTGTGTGTGTGTTTGTGTTGTCAGGTTGAGGTAAATCCATCGCTGGACATGGCTGAATCGGACTTTATGAACAACGTCATGCGTTGTCGATGTAAATATGATGGACACCGAGTGTTTATGTATGGCTGTCATGCAGGTATAATCCTCCTAACAATGAATGAACCATGACATATATGCATGTATACTCAAGCATGTATCTAAATTCTGATACACTGTTGTTTCACAGGCGATGCCTACAGTGCTGAAACTGAGGATTTATTCGAACATCAGCGTCAGATCAGCAATAACTTCATTTGAGCCTGTTAAAGAGAGGTGAGAGGAGAGGGTGTTCGTTAATGGCTCCCAGAAATGCGGCTAATTGGACAATAAACTGGGTGAAAGATGAGGAGATCTCTGCTGATCTCAGAACAGTCTACCAGTAGCCCTAATGAGTGGACACTACAGTACACCGCTAAACTATTTTCTCTATGGAACTGAATTAACTCTTCCTGATGTTTGGAAATCAAACGAAAGGCTTAGTTCACCTAAAATTAGATTCTGTCACTATTTTTCTTAGTATTTTGTATTTGACTTTTATTTTTAAGTACAGTAACCTACTGGTTGCTTTTTTTCCCACCCATTTGCAAGGAATAGATACTGGAGCTCATTTAAGACAATGGATATCTGTATTCCTTTCATGAGATCTACTACGGATGTCAACATTTTTAGTAAATAATAGCTTAATTTTCAGTCAGACTGCCTGGCACACATGGTTTTGTATGAGAAGATTTGGTATTTACTTTTATTATTTATCTATAGTGAATTGTTTGTAATGTTGGAGTTTGATAGTTCCAGTCCTTTTTACTTACATTTTATTGAAAAGAGTGGATTTTATATTCCTCAAAAATTCAAATTTTTTATTCTATCATATAATTCATATGAATTGTATAAGTGTCTCTTATGGCCAATTCACACTGTACCGACAGATTGGGACAACTGGCAACAGATACACTGGTCAGGTTTTGTCTGATCAGTGCGTCATCGTCTGCTGGCATTGGTTGGGGCTTGTTTTCGCCTGTTGAATCTACATTTGTCGGCTCTTGGAATATCTGAGAAGTGACATACTGGTCGGCTGTCAGAGCTGGTTTGTGTCTGACGGTGTAGTGTGAACTGGCCTTTAGTGGTCACTGTTTTCGTAGTAGGCTCTCTTACCAGTGCTCTGAACAAGGGCCTCTGCTGCACAGGGTTTCACTGGATGTCAAACTAACCGAGCCAGTAAAAGTTCCAAAAGAAATGAAAAGGATTTCTAAGCACACCACTCATTCCAAAGCTCTGGGCATTAATCCGATAAGAGAGCCTACTACGAAAACAGTGACCACTAAAGGCCAGTTCACACTACACTGTCAGACACAAACCAGCTCTGACAGCCAAACAGTCACTTCTACAGAGCCAGTAAATAAAGCCAGAATCTGTATTTTTGGGTGAACTGTTCCTTTAATTATTATCCATTGAGTAACTAGGACATTGTTTTCAGAAACTAAGTTAGCAGCAGTTGTTGTTGATCACCTGGTTAAAAATAAAACATCATGTAAAATCTGTAGTTCTTGGGACCATGAGACTATAGCATTAAAAATTTATATATATTAAAAACCATATATTTATTTCTTGACATTATAGATTAATTATAGAACAAATGTGTCATTATAGAATAAATATATTTGTACAACATAGAATTCTTTTGCATTTTTTAACTAATTTGAACTACATTTTACCAAAAGAAATCTTAGTAAGTCCTTTTCTGATCTACTTTACCTGACATCAAAATGCAGTTTGTTCACTTTTTCTGTTCATTTATGAGTTTTATATCTAATTTCAATTCTTCTGTTTGAGTTATGCACTTTATTGATGGGTGTCAGTATTCTGGAAGTAATTGGTCATTCACTACCATCGTTCAACACACTTCTGTTTGTTTGTTTATTAACATGTTCAAATATTTATGCATTCTTTCCAATAGACCTTTTTAATAATTTTCAGTGACTTTCCTGATTCCTACAGGGTAACAATGGCTGTTGTATATGCTGAAGATTAATTTATTTAATACATTGTTAAATTTTCCGGTTGAAAGTTTTATTAGTTTGATAATTAATTGCATTGCTAAACGGTTGACTGCTTGAATATGTTTAACATATTCAAGGTTTGGAATTTGTTTAGTACTGTATGTACTTGAAGCTCTTTTAACATTCATGAGTATAAAGAAGTACATTGTTACAATGTTGCAAACAGTCCTGAAAAGCATTCATAGTGAAAAGCAGTGATGCAATGAACATTTGTGACCCGGAGCTTTAAGTATATTATTAAAGTAGAGAACCTTTTGTGTATAAATAGTGAAAAGAAAAAAAAAAATCTTTTTGCACAGTACAAGACATTGTTTAACAACAGTTATTGTGCATGTGATGGAACTGGTGAACTGACTTTATTCCTACTGTATATCTTAAATCCTTGTGTTATTTATCTTAAGTACATCAACACATGTACTTTCCATTTTCGCAATATAGTGTTTTTTTTTTTTACATTTATAAAATCATAAATATGACTTATTCTCTCCCTTGTAAAGTATTGTATACTTTGCTTTCACCATGTTACTCTTGAATTATTTCACCTATGCTTTTATTTATAATTCACATGTTACTGTATGCTCTTAGTACTAGTGGTGCATAAATTGATTTCAGTCCATTATAATCCTCAAATCTTTTTTT
This sequence comes from Carassius carassius, assembly GCF_963082965.1. Taxonomy (NCBI): domain Eukaryota; kingdom Metazoa; phylum Chordata; class Actinopteri; order Cypriniformes; family Cyprinidae; genus Carassius; species Carassius carassius. The sequence goes on from NC_081768.1 coordinate 6,508,111, forward strand.
CTAACCTGCAAATCTTTTTTTATAATCTTTGGGTGCCAATTTTGAACTTTTCTGGGAATTTTACATGGAGAGTTTAAGCTCTTAATTTAATTTGCAGTACTTTCAGGGATGAAATGTGTCTTTTCCAGTTTGTTCAAAATAATTTTTAAGATCAGCCAGGACAGATATAAATGGGAAAGTAATACCCAAATTATTCTAGATGTGCAACGTGATGTAAACTCTTGTTTCTGTTTTGTGATGGGTGTTACAGTAGTAAGTCTATGCAAACAACTGATCTCAAATGTGAATAAATATCGCTCATCATGTCTCATTTAGCTGCCTGTTTAGCTCCTCTGTTGTTATGCTCATTTTGTACCATGATCCATAGCACAGGGACTCCATTAACAATAAATGTGTGTTTGTGAAAGACTTTTCCCAAGTTTTTTTTTTTTGTTTGTTTTGTACCAGTTTTGTACCAAACTGATTTAAATGGCTGCTTAAGATGAGAAACAAACCAACTGAAGCTAAAAAAAGGCACAGTAAAAATCATTACATATATAAGATATAGTTATATGGTTTCATTTAAAATTTTCCCTGAATGGTCATGTAGTTCCTACTGTTCCTAACTGGAAGCATTGGACACCTCATATCAATTAATTTGTCAATTCTGCACATGGCATAAGGTGACACATTATATTTGATCCACAGCAGTGTGACATGTTTATGAGAGTATATAGCAGTTCTACAGTCATTTTTGTATGGCTTTGTTATGTTCACTGGGAAGGAACCGTTGTATTGCAGAGCAAAGCAATAAAACAAGTGAAGCTTAGGTCAGGAATACATTACGAGCTGTTATATATTCACTTTCAGACTTGTTTATGAAGCCCAAGTTATTTTGTTAAATCTTAACTCAATCATTATGAAAGTGTGTCAGGAAAACCTAAGAAGCAGACCTTACACAAATAATTCTAATTATATTATACAATTACAGTTATAGCTCTACACATTTAAATACACTCCTAAATACACTTTGTGCATCACAATCTTTATGAAAGAGGGAAAACAAATAATGATCGCTGACTTTTGAGAAATGCCGTTATTTTGTGAAAATGGCTACAGTGATGCTAGTTTTTTTTTAAGTGGGTGGTATCAATGCATTATCAAGAAATGTATGTCTGTGAAAGCCTTTTAAGGTAATTTTACATTCATATGCACGGTTTGACATTTAGAATTGCACAAATGTATTTTTGAATTCTATTTACTTATTCCTATTTCATAAAAATAAATATTGGCTTTTGATATTTTTTATAGGAATCATATTCAGATGACATACTGTCATACTGTGTGCAGGGTTTGTGTTATAGGCGTTTGAGTAAATTTCTTTGGTTCCTCACGGTTCTGCTCTGACATTTACTGCGAACTGCTGAACATATGCATTGCCATGGGAGTATTGCCTGACAATTACAGTTATATATACAGCAGAAAATGAGAGCTGTTAAAAGCGCTGATTATAGGGTGGAATCGGGACAGAGACATTTTTCTGCCCATGCCACAGAGAGAGCCAGGAGGCTTCTGAGAGCTCCACAAACCGACACGTACAGAGGGATTATGGGATAGTACAAGGACCGAATACTCTCAAGATGCACTAAAACTGAATACTGAATACGCTCTAGATGTAACTTCATAAAGCAATGCCATTAGACAGTTTCTGCTCTCCATATGTGACTGTTGGTAATCTGATTGACAGTGAGGGATACACTCAATTTAAGAATATTATAAATGTGTGTCTCCACCTAGTGGTCATTGTTTCAAAATTCAAGCTTCATGACAGCACCTGAGGTCAAGCAGAGATGTGATATGTTGGATGCACATGCCATAAACATAATCAGGGAGTGATTCTAAAAAACATTGTTCCGCCATGATACCATGGTATTTGCCGGTGCATTTCTGTGCATTTACAAGCATGTTTTGCTTGGTTCCTTAGGACTTCTGGGATTCCAAAGAATGTACAGATTTACCACACATTTTGAGACATTATTGGAAAATACAAAAAATAAAAAATCTCCCCCAGAAATACCCAAATACACAAGTGTAAAAAGATCAATAGTTACACCTTAAATGTGTCACTGCAACAATATGAAATGACATATTCTGTCCTGCAGGCCTCGAAAAGTCCTATCTCATAACCCTGCTTCATCTCTGAACCTCACTCAGTGAAAGTTAATGGAAACGGCAGCAGTGGAGAGATTTCCCCTTTAACCATCTCTCAAGTGTGAAACTGTTCCCTCTAGGGTCCTGTAGGAACACGTTTTGTATAGGCTGGGCTTAAACTTTGGAAACGTCACACTTTGTCTCCCTCCACTGGCCTGCATAATTGAAAGTGCCTATGCATGAAGATATAGCCAAGATGGCATATCAATGGCAAATTATATCAAGGGCAGATTTCTTAGAAAAGGGCTTTTCACATTTAACACATGATGTTAAAGGTGAAGTGTGCATTTTCTGATTTCTGATTAAAATGATTTTTCCTATCTAATGTAAGAGACAACTTTAAAGAAGCCAGTTATAAAGATTCTGACCAGCCCAACAATGTAATCTTCATGAGTTTGAACCAGTCTGTCCACCAATGGCAGATAAGGAAGCTTGCTTCCACCATGATATATATATATATATATATATATATATATATATATATATATATATATATATATATATATATATATATATATATATAGTATTTAATGTATGCATTTTATAAAATTGTTTATACTCTTTTTTTTTTTCTTGACATTTTGAGAAAAAGGTCTGAATTGCAAGATATGTACAGTCAGAATAGTGTTTTGTGTTTACACCAGAAAATAATAAAAGAAAAAACAATATTTTCTATATTTTTACATCTCACAATTCATTTTTCTTCTTGCAATTTTGTGTTTATATCTAACAATTCAGACTTTTTTTCTCTCTGTTAAAAAAAGGGTAGAATTGTTTTTTACACCACACCATAAATAAAAAAGTAATATTTCTCACCAATGCAAGTTTATATCTCAGTTCTTAGAATCTCTAATTCAGCCTTTTTTTTTCTACCAACATTGAGAAATAAGTCATAATTCTGTTTTGTGTTTATGCCATGAATGTAAAAATAATTAAATGCATAATTTTATCTTTATTTATTTATTTATACAAAAATTACAGTTGTGAGTCTGTCTCACAATTCTGCATTTATATCTCACAGTTCTGAATTTTCTTATAATTGTGAGAAATAAAATGTCTGAATTGTGAGATATACAGTAAACTGAAAATTGCAAGAAAAAAAAAAAAGAATTAGGAAAATAGAAAAAAAATAGTTATAAAAGTACCAATTACTTTTTTAATAATGATTGGTGGAAATAAACCGGTATGAAGAAAGGGTTTTTAGAAACATTTTAGAAAAATATACTTTGTGGAATTCTATTTGGTGATGGGGCAAAACACACTTTTAAATGTTGCTTGACAAGGGCTTAATACGTTTAAATGTTAATCAAAGGTAATAATTTATAAGGAAACAACAAACAAGGATGCCAGCTGAAGCCAGGAAATTAATCCAGGAAGTTTCTTAACTACAGTTTACACAGTCGCCAGACATATGATTTATTGTTATTGCCTCATAATTTCCAGCGGTGATTTTATGATTCAGAGTGATGGCACTATCACTTAAACCATGAGAGGGTGGGGTCTTCTTAGCCCCCTCCCCTGCTCTTTGAAGGGGTTGAGAGATCCAGTTGTGTTCTGGCCTGCTGCTGTACTGACCTCTCCCACTCAAAAATAAAACTCTATACCGTACTGCTTTAAAACCCTCCATCCTTACCAAATGGCTTATATCAATATTTTATTGGTGGGATCCTGTCACTTCCCCCACATGACTCAGTTCACTCCTGCTGTTTCCTCTTCCCTTCAGTTAACATGCAATGTGCCCACCTGCCCGAACATATTACAATAACTACACTGAGTACAAACATTATTGTAACTCACAATACCAAAGGTTATTCAGGCCTGAAAAAAACTTTGGGCCATTATTATTATAGTCTCAGCCTCAGATGGCCTGTCCACAGACCATCCACAATCTGTTCACTGACCATCTGATGCATAATGCACACAAATCACTGGATTTACCGTTCCAATGGCATTAAATCTTTAAAAAATATTTTGTGTCTGAACAATTACCCAAGAATAATATAATATAATATAATATAATATAATATAATATAATATAATATAATATAATATAATATAATATAATATAATATAATCCCTGGGAAGGCGTCCAAGAGGCATCCGAAATAGATTCCCGAGCCACCTCAGCTGGCTCCTCTCGATGTGGAGGAGCAACGGCTTTACTCTGAGCTCCTCCCGAGTGACCGAGCTTCTCACCCTATCTCTAAGGGATCGCCCAGCCACCCGATGGAGAAAGCTCATTTCGGCCGCCTGTATCCGGGATCTTGTCCTTTTCAGTCATGACCCACAGCTCATGACCATAGGTGAGAGTAGGAACGTAGATTGACCGGTAAATCGAGAGCTTTGCCTTACAGCTCAACTCCTTCTTCACCACGACAGACCGGTACAGCGACCGCATTACTGCAGAAGCTGCACCGATCTGTCTGTCAATCTCACGTTCCATCCTTCCCTCACTCGTGAACAAGACCCCAAGATACCTGAACTCCTCCACTTGATGCAGGAACTCTCCACCAACCTGAAGTGGGCAATCCACCCTTTTCCGACTGAGAACCATGGCCTCGGACTTGGAGGTGCTGATTCTCATCCCAGCTGCTTCACACTCAGCTGCAAACCGTCCCAGTGCACGCTGAAGGTCCTGATCTGAGGAGGCCAACACGACAACATCATCCGTAAAAAGCAGCGACGAAATCGTATGGTCCCCAAACCGGACACTCTCCGGCCCTTGGCTGCGCCTAGAAATTCTGTCCATAAAAATTATGAAAACAGAACCGGTGACAAAGGACAGCCCTGCCGGAGTCCAACATGCACCAGGAACAGGTCTGACTTACTGCCGGCAATGCAAACCAAGCTCTTGCTCCAGTCGTACAGGGACTGAACAGCCCTAAGCAGGGGGCCGCCGACCCCATACTCCCAGAGCACCCTCCACAGGATGTCACGAGGAACACGGTCGAATGCCTTCTCCAAATCCACAAAACACATGTGGACTGGTTGGGAAAACTCCCATGAACCCTCCAGCACCCTGGAAAGGGGATAGAGCTGGTCCAGTGTTCCACGACCGAGACGAAAACCACACTGTGTCCTTACTTCCGGTGTCCACCTCCGGGTTCAGGGATTGCCGCCTCGACAGGCACCAGAGACCTTATGGCCACAGCTCCAAGCAGCCGCAGCGACAATGGAGGTGGAGAACATGGTCCACTCGGACTCAATATCTCCAGACTCCCTCGGGATCCGGTCGAAGCTCTGCCGGAGGTGGGAGTTGAAGATCTCTCTGACAGTGAGAGATCGGCAGACCCTCACAGTAAGTTTGGGTCTGCCGAGTCTGTCCAGCTTCCTCCCCCGCCATCGGATCCAACTCACCACCAGGTGGTGATCAGTTGACAGCTCCGCCCCTCTCTTCACCCGAGTGTCCAAGACATATGGCCGAAGGTCTGATGACACGACCACAAAGTCGATCATCGACCTCCGGCCTAGGGTGTCCTGGTGCCACGTGCACTAATGGGACACCCTTATGCTTGAACATGGTGTTCGTTATGGACAAACCGTGGTTAGCACAGAAATCCAATAACAGAACACCGCTCGGGTTCAGGTCAGGGGGGCTGTTCCTCCCAATCATGCCCCTCCAGTTGTCACTGTCACTGCCCACGTGAGCGTTGAAGTCCCCCAGTAGAACAACGGAGTCTCCAGTCGGAGCACTTTCCAGCACCCTCCCAGAGACTTCAAGAGGGCCGGGTAGTCCACACTGCCGTTTGGCCGTAGGCACAAACGCCAGTGAGAGACCTATCCCCGACTCAAAGGCGCAGGGAAGCGACCCTCTCGTTCACCAGGGTGAACTCCAACACATGGCGGCTGAGCTGGGGGGCTATAAGCAAACCCACTCTAGCCCTCCGCCTCTCACCATGGGCAACTCCAGAGTGGTAGAGAGTCCAGCCTCTCTCAAGAAGTGTGGTTCTAGAGCCCAAGCTGTGCGTGGAGGTGAGCCCGACTATCTCTAGTCGGTTACTCTCGGCCTCCCGCACAAGCTCAGGCTCCTTCCCCGCCAACGAGGTGACATTCCACGTCCCTAAAGCCAGATTCCGTGTCCAGAGATCGGGTCGTCGGGGGTCTTGACTTCGACTGTCGCTCGATCCACTATGCACTGGCCCCTTACGCTCCCTCCTGCAGGTGGTGAGTCCACAGGAGGGCGGCCCCACATCACTCCTTCGGGCTGAGCCTGGCCGGACCCCATGGGGGAAGGCCCGGCCACCAGGCGCTCGCATACGAGCCCCAACCCCGGGCCTGGCTCCAGGATGGGGCCCCGGCTGTCCTTGATGTGTATGTTAACATAAGGGTTTGTGAACTGTTCTTAGTCTGGCCCGTCACCAAGGACCTGTTTGCCTTGGGAGACCCTACCAGGAGCATATAGCCCCAGACAACATAGCTCCCAGGATCATTCGGGTACTCAAACCTCTCCACCACGATAAGGTGGAAGTTCAAGATGAGGTATAATATAATATAATATAATATAATATAATATAATATAATATAATATAATATAATATAATATAATATAATATAATATAATATAATATAATATAATATAATATAATATAATATAATATAATAATCAATTAAACATTTATACAGATTCCATTCAGTACAGTATTCATTTTTTTAAATAGTTCCACAAATGTTAACATTTATTATGCATTTTCCTAAAATGACTGAAAATAGCCATTGCTCAGGCATTCATCATCATTGCTTTAAGGACACTAGGACCTGCTCTTGAAACCTAAATGTTTAAGATGGGGATGATGCTATGTCTTCCAAGGATATGCGTGCCCTCCTGACCAAGATAAAGCACTATAGCCCTGTGTCTCAATTCATCTTAGGCACTGATAAGCTTAACTGTATGCAAACACTGAGTAAAGTGACACATGGCTTCCTACAGCCTGTATTTACTGCATACTAACTAAACAGTGAGCAGAAACCCTCTGCAGAAAGAAACCCTCTGTGAGCGGAGAGTGGAAAACAGATTGAACAAGTTACTCTCCAGAAGACTGCCCTTCAGTTTAACAGCTAAATCTAGATCTAAATCTAGCAGCTAGATCTCTGACACTTTTCTACTAGAAAGGCTGAAGGAAAAGGTCAGCCAAATACCTTTTGTTCAGAAGTTTTATATTTCTATATAAACTAGAGAAAGAAAAAATGTAAGGACTAATATATCAATTTATTTCTGTAATTTTGCAGATTGTAGATGGTGTGCCTATGGCACAATGACTTGCACTGATTCCTCCATTTTAACCGTGACTTCAAGAATAATTATATTAATGATATCAACCATAATTAACAAGCAGCCATCTGATTAATCATAACCGCTGCGAATCCCAAACTCTAATGTGTTCTTAAACAAACAGATATCATGCAGGAAAAAGGCAAATTTATGGCTGATGGAGTGGAATCCATCAAGATCAGGGAAATGTGTAATTAAAGTGAGGTTATGAGAGATGGACTCGAGTTCCCCTCCCTCGCTCCCCTTGCTTCCTCCTGCTGTCTTATTAATCTCCTCTGTCTGTCTGTTGTTCTGATTATGGATGTCATACAGCAATAAAGGGAGTCAAGATCAATAATCCTGAAATTAAAAACGAAAGTGAATTTCCCCAGCAGGCCACACTGCTG